>NW_027193955.1:0-162489 GCF_032444005.1 Ranitomeya imitator | reverse complement strand
ATAGGAGATACCTGAAAACATATCACACTTTTCATCATAGTGCTTTTACCAATGCATAAAATGCATGGAGAAGTCATTTCGAATGACTGGTCCTCAGTGTTGTGAGAACGATGACTGGTTAAAATTTTTGGTGGTTTCTTGTTCAGTCCATAGGCCTACATCATGTGGCAAACCGGTGAGCATGTGGCTCTATTAGTATAGGAGATACCTGAAAACATATCACACTTTTCATCATAGTGCTTTTACCAATGCATAAAATGCATGGAGAAGTCATTTCGAATGACTGGTCCTCAGTGTTGTGAGAACGATGACTGGTTAAAATTTTTGGTGGTTTCTTGTTCAGTCCATAGGCCTACATCATGTGGCAAACCGGTGAGCATGTGGCTCTATTAGTATAGGAGATACCTGAAAACATATCACACTTTTCATCATAGTGCTTTTACCAATGCATAAAATGCATGGAGAAGTCATTTCGAATGACTGGTCCTCAGTGTTGTGAGAACGATGACTGGTTAAAATTTTTGGTGGTTTCTTGTTCAGTCCATAGGCCTACATCATGTGGCAAACCGGTGAGCATGTGGCTCTATTAGTATAGGAGATACCTGAAAACATATCACACTTTTCATCATAGTGCTTTTACCAATGCATAAAATGCATGGAGAAGTCATTTCGAATGACTGGTCCTCAGTGTTGTGAGAACGATGACTGGTTAAAATTTTTGGTGGTTTCTTGTTCAGTCCATAGGCCTACATCATGTGGCAAACCGGTGAGCATGTGGCTCTATTAGTATAGGAGATACCTGAAAACATATCACACTTTTCATCATAGTGCTTTTACCAATGCATAAAATGCATGGAGAAGTCATTTCGAATGACTGGTCCTCAGTGTTGTGAGAACGATGACTGGTTAAAATTTTTGGTGGTTTCTTGTTCAGTCCATAGGCCTACATCATGTGGCAAACCGGTGAGCATGTGGCTCTATTAGTATAGGAGATACCTGAAAACATATCACACTTTTCATCATAGTGCTTTTACCAATGCATAAAATGCATGGAGAAGTCATTTCGAATGACTGGTCCTCAGTGTTGTGAGAACGATGACTGGTTAAAATTTTTGGTGGTTTCTTGTTCAGTCCATAGGCCTACATCATGTGGCAAACCGGTGAGCATGTGGCTCTATTAGTATAGGAGATACCTGAAAACATATCACACTTTTCATCATAGTGCTTTTACCAATGCATAAAATGCATGGAGAAGTCATTTCGAATGACTGGTCCTCAGTGTTGTGAGAACGATGACTGGTTAAAATTTTTGGTGGTTTCTTGTTCAGTCCATAGGCCTACATCATGTGGCAAACCGGTGAGCATGTGGCTCTATTAGTATAGGAGATACCTGAAAACATATCACACTTTTCATCATAGTGCTTTTACCAATGCATAAAATGCATGGAGAAGTCATTTCGAATGACTGGTCCTCAGTGTTGTGAGAACGATGACTGGTTAAAATTTTTGGTGGTTTCTTGTTCAGTCCATAGGCCTACATCATGTGGCAAACCGGTGAGCATGTGGCTCTATTAGTATAGGAGATACCTGAAAACATATCACACTTTTCATCATAGTGCTTTTACCAATGCATAAAATGCATGGAGAAGTCATTTCGAATGACTGGTCCTCAGTGTTGTGAGAACGATGACTGGTTAAAATTTTTGGTGGTTTCTTGTTCAGTCCATAGGCCTACATCATGTGGCAAACCGGTGAGCATGTGGCTCTATTAGTATAGGAGATACCTGAAAACATATCACACTTTTCATCATAGTGCTTTTACCAATGCATAAAATGCATGGAGAAGTCATTTCGAATGACTGGTCCTCAGTGTTGTGAGAACGATGACTGGTTAAAATTTTTGGTGGTTTCTTGTTCAGTCCATAGGCCTACATCATGTGGCAAACCGGTGAGCATGTGGCTCTATTAGTATAGGAGATACCTGAAAACATATCACACTTTTCATCATAGTGCTTTTACCAATGCATAAAATGCATGGAGAAGTCATTTCGAATGACTGGTCCTCAGTGTTGTGAGAACGATGACTGGTTAAAATTTTTGGTGGTTTCTTGTTCAGTCCATAGGCCTACATCATGTGGCAAACCGGTGAGCATGTGGCTCTATTAGTATAGGAGATACCTGAAAACATATCACACTTTTCATCATAGTGCTTTTACCAATGCATAAAATGCATGGAGAAGTCATTTCGAATGACTGGTCCTCAGTGTTGTGAGAACGATGACTGGTTAAAATTTTTGGTGGTTTCTTGTTCAGTCCATAGGCCTACATCATGTGGCAAACCGGTGAGCATGTGGCTCTATTAGTATAGGAGATACCTGAAAACATATCACACTTTTCATCATAGTGCTTTTACCAATGCATAAAATGCATGGAGAAGTCATTTCGAATGACTGGTCCTCAGTGTTGTGAGAACGATGACTGGTTAAAATTTTTGGTGGTTTCTTGTTCAGTCCATAGGCCTACATCATGTGGCAAACCGGTGAGCATGTGGCTCTATTAGTATAGGAGATACCTGAAAACATATCACACTTTTCATCATAGTGCTTTTACCAATGCATAAAATGCATGGAGAAGTCATTTCGAATGACTGGTCCTCAGTGTTGTGAGAACGATGACTGGTTAAAATTTTTGGTGGTTTCTTGTTCAGTCCATAGGCCTACATCATGTGGCAAACCGGTGAGCATGTGGCTCTATTAGTATAGGAGATACCTGAAAACATATCACACTTTTCATCATAGTGCTTTTACCAATGCATAAAATGCATGGAGAAGTCATTTCGAATGACTGGTCCTCAGTGTTGTGAGAACGATGACTGGTTAAAATTTTTGGTGGTTTCTTGTTCAGTCCATAGGCCTACATCATGTGGCAAACCGGTGAGCATGTGGCTCTATTAGTATAGGAGATACCTGAAAACATATCACACTTTTCATCATAGTGCTTTTACCAATGCATAAAATGCATGGAGAAGTCATTTCGAATGACTGGTCCTCAGTGTTGTGAGAACGATGACTGGTTAAAATTTTTGGTGGTTTCTTGTTCAGTCCATAGGCCTACATCATGTGGCAAACCGGTGAGCATGTGGCTCTATTAGTATAGGAGATACCTGAAAACATATCACACTTTTCATCATAGTGCTTTTACCAATGCATAAAATGCATGGAGAAGTCATTTCGAATGACTGGTCCTCAGTGTTGTGAGAACGATGACTGGTTAAAATTTTTGGTGGTTTCTTGTTCAGTCCATAGGCCTACATCATGTGGCAAACCGGTGAGCATGTGGCTCTATTAGTATAGGAGATACCTGAAAACATATCACACTTTTCATCATAGTGCTTTTACCAATGCATAAAATGCATGGAGAAGTCATTTCGAATGACTGGTCCTCAGTGTTGTGAGAACGATGACTGGTTAAAATTTTTGGTGGTTTCTTGTTCAGTCCATAGGCCTACATCATGTGGCAAACCGGTGAGCATGTGGCTCTATTAGTATAGGAGATACCTGAAAACATATCACACTTTTCATCATAGTGCTTTTACCAATGCATAAAATGCATGGAGAAGTCATTTCGAATGACTGGTCCTCAGTGTTGTGAGAACGATGACTGGTTAAAATTTTTGGTGGTTTCTTGTTCAGTCCATAGGCCTACATCATGTGGCAAACCGGTGAGCATGTGGCTCTATTAGTATAGGAGATACCTGAAAACATATCACACTTTTCATCATAGTGCTTTTACCAATGCATAAAATGCATGGAGAAGTCATTTCGAATGACTGGTCCTCAGTGTTGTGAGAACGATGACTGGTTAAAATTTTTGGTGGTTTCTTGTTCAGTCCATAGGCCTACATCATGTGGCAAACCGGTGAGCATGTGGCTCTATTAGTATAGGAGATACCTGAAAACATATCACACTTTTCATCATAGTGCTTTTACCAATGCATAAAATGCATGGAGAAGTCATTTCGAATGACTGGTCCTCAGTGTTGTGAGAACGATGACTGGTTAAAATTTTTGGTGGTTTCTTGTTCAGTCCATAGGCCTACATCATGTGGCAAACCGGTGAGCATGTGGCTCTATTAGTATAGGAGATACCTGAAAACATATCACACTTTTCATCATAGTGCTTTTACCAATGCATAAAATGCATGGAGAAGTCATTTCGAATGACTGGTCCTCAGTGTTGTGAGAACGATGACTGGTTAAAATTTTTGGTGGTTTCTTGTTCAGTCCATAGGCCTACATCATGTGGCAAACCGGTGAGCATGTGGCTCTATTAGTATAGGAGATACCTGAAAACATATCACACTTTTCATCATAGTGCTTTTACCAATGCATAAAATGCATGGAGAAGTCATTTCGAATGACTGGTCCTCAGTGTTGTGAGAACGATGACTGGTTAAAATTTTTGGTGGTTTCTTGTTCAGTCCATAGGCCTACATCATGTGGCAAACCGGTGAGCATGTGGCTCTATTAGTATAGGAGATACCTGAAAACATATCACACTTTTCATCATAGTGCTTTTACCAATGCATAAAATGCATGGAGAAGTCATTTCGAATGACTGGTCCTCAGTGTTGTGAGAACGATGACTGGTTAAAATTTTTGGTGGTTTCTTGTTCAGTCCATAGGCCTACATCATGTGGCAAACCGGTGAGCATGTGGCTCTATTAGTATAGGAGATACCTGAAAACATATCACACTTTTCATCATAGTGCTTTTACCAATGCATAAAATGCATGGAGAAGTCATTTCGAATGACTGGTCCTCAGTGTTGTGAGAACGATGACTGGTTAAAATTTTTGGTGGTTTCTTGTTCAGTCCATAGGCCTACATCATGTGGCAAACCGGTGAGCATGTGGCTCTATTAGTATAGGAGATACCTGAAAACATATCACACTTTTCATCATAGTGCTTTTACCAATGCATAAAATGCATGGAGAAGTCATTTCGAATGACTGGTCCTCAGTGTTGTGAGAACGATGACTGGTTAAAATTTTTGGTGGTTTCTTGTTCAGTCCATAGGCCTACATCATGTGGCAAACCGGTGAGCATGTGGCTCTATTAGTATAGGAGATACCTGAAAACATATCACACTTTTCATCATAGTGCTTTTACCAATGCATAAAATGCATGGAGAAGTCATTTCGAATGACTGGTCCTCAGTGTTGTGAGAACGATGACTGGTTAAAATTTTTGGTGGTTTCTTGTTCAGTCCATAGGCCTACATCATGTGGATAAACCGGTGAGCATGTGGCTCTATTAGTATAGGAGATACCTGAAAACATATCACACTTTTCATCATAGTGCTTTTACCAATGCATAAAATGCATGGAGAAGTCATTTCGAATGACTGGTCCTCAGTGTTGTGAGAACGATGACTGGTTAAAATTTTTGGTGGTTTCTTGTTCAGTCCATAGGCCTACATCATGTGGCAAACCGGTGAGCATGTGGCTCTATTAGTATAGGAGATACCTGAAAACATATCACACTTTTCATCATAGTGCTTTTACCAATGCATAAAATGCATGGAGAAGTCATTTCGAATGACTGGTCCTCAGTGTTGTGAGAACGATGACTGGTTAAAATTTTTGGTGGTTTCTTGTTCAGTCCATAGGCCTACATCATGTGGCAAACCGGTGAGCATGTGGCTCTATTAGTATAGGAGATACCTGAAAACATATCACACTTTTCATCATAGTGCTTTTACCAATGCATAAAATGCATGGAGAAGTCATTTCGAATGACTGGTCCTCAGTGTTGTGAGAACGATGACTGGTTAAAATTTTTGGTGGTTTCTTGTTCAGTCCATAGGCCTACATCATGTGGCAAACCGGTGAGCATGTGGCTCTATTAGTATAGGAGATACCTGAAAACATATCACACTTTTCATCATAGTGCTTTTACCAATGCATAAAATGCATGGAGAAGTCATTTCGAATGACTGGTCCTCAGTGTTGTGAGAACGATGACTGGTTAAAATTTTTGGTGGTTTCTTGTTCAGTCCATAGGCCTACATCATGTGGCAAACCGGTGAGCATGTGGCTCTATTAGTATAGGAGATACCTGAAAACATATCACACTTTTCATCATAGTGCTTTTACCAATGCATAAAATGCATGGAGAAGTCATTTCGAATGACTGGTCCTCAGTGTTGTGAGAACGATGACTGGTTAAAATTTTTGGTGGTTTCTTGTTCAGTCCATAGGCCTACATCATGTGGCAAACCGGTGAGCATGTGGCTCTATTAGTATAGGAGATACCTGAAAACATATCACACTTTTCATCATAGTGCTTTTACCAATGCATAAAATGCATGGAGAAGTCATTTCGAATGACTGGTCCTCAGTGTTGTGAGAACGATGACTGGTTAAAATTTTTGGTGGTTTCTTGTTCAGTCCATAGGCCTACATCATGTGGCAAACCGGTGAGCATGTGGCTCTATTAGTATAGGAGATACCTGAAAACATATCACACTTTTCATCATAGTGCTTTTACCAATGCATAAAATGCATGGAGAAGTCATTTCGAATGACTGGTCCTCAGTGTTGTGAGAACGATGACTGGTTAAAATTTTTGGTGGTTTCTTGTTCAGTCCATAGGCCTACATCATGTGGCAAACCGGTGAGCATGTGGCTCTATTAGTATAGGAGATACCTGAAAACATATCACACTTTTCATCATAGTGCTTTTACCAATGCATAAAATGCATGGAGAAGTCATTTCGAATGACTGGTCCTCAGTGTTGTGAGAACGATGACTGGTTAAAATTTTTGGTGGTTTCTTGTTCAGTCCATAGGCCTACATCATGTGGCAAACCGGTGAGCATGTGGCTCTATTAGTATAGGAGATACCTGAAAACATATCACACTTTTCATCATAGTGCTTTTACCAATGCATAAAATGCATGGAGAAGTCATTTCGAATGACTGGTCCTCAGTGTTGTGAGAACGATGACTGGTTAAAATTTTTGGTGGTTTCTTGTTCAGTCCATAGGCCTACATCATGTGGCAAACCGGTGAGCATGTGGCTCTATTAGTATAGGAGATACCTGAAAACATATCACACTTTTCATCATAGTGCTTTTACCAATGCATAAAATGCATGGAGAAGTCATTTCGAATGACTGGTCCTCAGTGTTGTGAGAACGATGACTGGTTAAAATTTTTGGTGGTTTCTTGTTCAGTCCATAGGCCTACATCATGTGGCAAACCGGTGAGCATGTGGCTCTATTAGTATAGGAGATACCTGAAAACATATCACACTTTTCATCATAGTGCTTTTACCAATGCATAAAATGCATGGAGAAGTCATTTCGAATGACTGGTCCTCAGTGTTGTGAGAACGATGACTGGTTAAAATTTTTGGTGGTTTCTTGTTCAGTCCATAGGCCTACATCATGTGGCAAACCGGTGAGCATGTGGCTCTATTAGTATAGGAGATACCTGAAAACATATCACACTTTTCATCATAGTGCTTTTACCAATGCATAAAATGCATGGAGAAGTCATTTCGAATGACTGGTCCTCAGTGTTGTGAGAACGATGACTGGTTAAAATTTTTGGTGGTTTCTTGTTCAGTCCATAGGCCTACATCATGTGGCAAACCGGTGAGCATGTGGCTCTATTAGTATAGGAGATACCTGAAAACATATCACACTTTTCATCATAGTGCTTTTACCAATGCATAAAATGCATGGAGAAGTCATTTCGAATGACTGGTCCTCAGTGTTGTGAGAACGATGACTGGTTAAAATTTTTGGTGGTTTCTTGTTCAGTCCATAGGCCTACATCATGTGGCAAACCGGTGAGCATGTGGCTCTATTAGTATAGGAGATACCTGAAAACATATCACACTTTTCATCATAGTGCTTTTACCAATGCATAAAATGCATGGAGAAGTCATTTCGAATGACTGGTCCTCAGTGTTGTGAGAACGATGACTGGTTAAAATTTTTGGTGGTTTCTTGTTCAGTCCATAGGCCTACATCATGTGGCAAACCGGTGAGCATGTGGCTCTATTAGTATAGGAGATACCTGAAAACATATCACACTTTTCATCATAGTGCTTTTACCAATGCATAAAATGCATGGAGAAGTCATTTCGAATGACTGGTCCTCAGTGTTGTGAGAACGATGACTGGTTAAAATTTTTGGTGGTTTCTTGTTCAGTCCATAGGCCTACATCATGTGGCAAACCGGTGAGCATGTGGCTCTATTAGTATAGGAGATACCTGAAAACATATCACACTTTTCATCATAGTGCTTTTACCAATGCATAAAATGCATGGAGAAGTCATTTCGAATGACTGGTCCTCAGTGTTGTGAGAACGATGACTGGTTAAAATTTTTGGTGGTTTCTTGTTCAGTCCATAGGCCTACATCATGTGGCAAACCGGTGAGCATGTGGCTCTATTAGTATAGGAGATACCTGAAAACATATCACACTTTTCATCATAGTGCTTTTACCAATGCATAAAATGCATGGAGAAGTCATTTCGAATGACTGGTCCTCAGTGTTGTGAGAACGATGACTGGTTAAAATTTTTGGTGGTTTCTTGTTCAGTCCATAGGCCTACATCATGTGGCAAACCGGTGAGCATGTGGCTCTATTAGTATAGGAGATACCTGAAAACATATCACACTTTTCATCATAGTGCTTTTACCAATGCATAAAATGCATGGAGAAGTCATTTCGAATGACTGGTCCTCAGTGTTGTGAGAACGATGACTGGTTAAAATTTTTGGTGGTTTCTTGTTCAGTCCATAGGCCTACATCATGTGGCAAACCGGTGAGCATGTGGCTCTATTAGTATAGGAGATACCTGAAAACATATCACACTTTTCATCATAGTGCTTTTACCAATGCATAAAATGCATGGAGAAGTCATTTCGAATGACTGGTCCTCAGTGTTGTGAGAACGATGACTGGTTAAAATTTTTGGTGGTTTCTTGTTCAGTCCATAGGCCTACATCATGTGGCAAACCGGTGAGCATGTGGCTCTATTAGTATAGGAGATACCTGAAAACATATCACACTTTTCATCATAGTGCTTTTACCAATGCATAAAATGCATGGAGAAGTCATTTCGAATGACTGGTCCTCAGTGTTGTGAGAACGATGACTGGTTAAAATTTTTGGTGGTTTCTTGTTCAGTCCATAGGCCTACATCATGTGGCAAACCGGTGAGCATGTGGCTCTATTAGTATAGGAGATACCTGAAAACATATCACACTTTTCATCATAGTGCTTTTACCAATGCATAAAATGCATGGAGAAGTCATTTCGAATGACTGGTCCTCAGTGTTGTGAGAACGATGACTGGTTAAAATTTTTGGTGGTTTCTTGTTCAGTCCATAGGCCTACATCATGTGGCAAACCGGTGAGCATGTGGCTCTATTAGTATAGGAGATACCTGAAAACATATCACACTTTTCATCATAGTGCTTTTACCAATGCATAAAATGCATGGAGAAGTCATTTCGAATGACTGGTCCTCAGTGTTGTGAGAACGATGACTGGTTAAAATTTTTGGTGGTTTCTTGTTCAGTCCATAGGCCTACATCATGTGGCAAACCGGTGAGCATGTGGCTCTATTAGTATAGGAGATACCTGAAAACATATCACACTTTTCATCATAGTGCTTTTACCAATGCATAAAATGCATGGAGAAGTCATTTCGAATGACTGGTCCTCAGTGTTGTGAGAACGATGACTGGTTAAAATTTTTGGTGGTTTCTTGTTCAGTCCATAGGCCTACATCATGTGGCAAACCGGTGAGCATGTGGCTCTATTAGTATAGGAGATACCTGAAAACATATCACACTTTTCATCATAGTGCTTTTACCAATGCATAAAATGCATGGAGAAGTCATTTCGAATGACTGGTCCTCAGTGTTGTGAGAACGATGACTGGTTAAAATTTTTGGTGGTTTCTTGTTCAGTCCATAGGCCTACATCATGTGGCAAACCGGTGAGCATGTGGCTCTATTAGTATAGGAGATACCTGAAAACATATCACACTTTTCATCATAGTGCTTTTACCAATGCATAAAATGCATGGAGAAGTCATTTCGAATGACTGGTCCTCAGTGTTGTGAGAACGATGACTGGTTAAAATTTTTGGTGGTTTCTTGTTCAGTCCATAGGCCTACATCATGTGGCAAACCGGTGAGCATGTGGCTCTATTAGTATAGGAGATACCTGAAAACATATCACACTTTTCATCATAGTGCTTTTACCAATGCATAAAATGCATGGAGAAGTCATTTCGAATGACTGGTCCTCAGTGTTGTGAGAACGATGACTGGTTAAAATTTTTGGTGGTTTCTTGTTCAGTCCATAGGCCTACATCATGTGGCAAACCGGTGAGCATGTGGCTCTATTAGTATAGGAGATACCTGAAAACATATCACACTTTTCATCATAGTGCTTTTACCAATGCATAAAATGCATGGAGAAGTCATTTCGAATGACTGGTCCTCAGTGTTGTGAGAACGATGACTGGTTAAAATTTTTGGTGGTTTCTTGTTCAGTCCATAGGCCTACATCATGTGGCAAACCGGTGAGCATGTGGCTCTATTAGTATAGGAGATACCTGAAAACATATCACACTTTTCATCATAGTGCTTTTACCAATGCATAAAATGCATGGAGAAGTCATTTCGAATGACTGGTCCTCAGTGTTGTGAGAACGATGACTGGTTAAAATTTTTGGTGGTTTCTTGTTCAGTCCATAGGCCTACATCATGTGGCAAACCGGTGAGCATGTGGCTCTATTAGTATAGGAGATACCTGAAAACATATCACACTTTTCATCATAGTGCTTTTACCAATGCATAAAATGCATGGAGAAGTCATTTCGAATGACTGGTCCTCAGTGTTGTGAGAACGATGACTGGTTAAAATTTTTGGTGGTTTCTTGTTCAGTCCATAGGCCTACATCATGTGGCAAACCGGTGAGCATGTGGCTCTATTAGTATAGGAGATACCTGAAAACATATCACACTTTTCATCATAGTGCTTTTACCAATGCATAAAATGCATGGAGAAGTCATTTCGAATGACTGGTCCTCAGTGTTGTGAGAACGATGACTGGTTAAAATTTTTGGTGGTTTCTTGTTCAGTCCATAGGCCTACATCATGTGGCAAACCGGTGAGCATGTGGCTCTATTAGTATAGGAGATACCTGAAAACATATCACACTTTTCATCATAGTGCTTTTACCAATGCATAAAATGCATGGAGAAGTCATTTCGAATGACTGGTCCTCAGTGTTGTGAGAACGATGACTGGTTAAAATTTTTGGTGGTTTCTTGTTCAGTCCATAGGCCTACATCATGTGGCAAACCGGTGAGCATGTGGCTCTATTAGTATAGGAGATACCTGAAAACATATCACACTTTTCATCATAGTGCTTTTACCAATGCATAAAATGCATGGAGAAGTCATTTCGAATGACTGGTCCTCAGTGTTGTGAGAACGATGACTGGTTAAAATTTTTGGTGGTTTCTTGTTCAGTCCATAGGCCTACATCATGTGGCAAACCGGTGAGCATGTGGCTCTATTAGTATAGGAGATACCTGAAAACATATCACACTTTTCATCATAGTGCTTTTACCAATGCATAAAATGCATGGAGAAGTCATTTCGAATGACTGGTCCTCAGTGTTGTTAAAATTTTTGGTGGTTTCTTGTTCAGTCCATAGGCCTACATCATGTGGCAAACCGGTGAGCATGTGGCTCTATTAGTATAGGAGATACCTGAAAACATATCACACTTTTCATCATAGTGCTTTTACCAATGCATAAAATGCATGGAGAAGTCATTTCGAATGACTGGTCCTCAGTGTTGTGAGAACGATGACTGGTTAAAATTTTTGGTGGTTTCTTGTTCAGTCCATAGACCTACATCATGTGGCAAACCGGTGAGCATGTGGCTCTATTAGTATAGGAGATACCTGAAAACATATCACACTTTTCATCATAGTGCTTTTACCAATGCATAAAATGCATGGAGAAGTCATTTCGAATGACTGGTCCTCAGTGTTGTGAGAACGATGACTGGTTAGAATTTTTGGTGGTTTCTTGTTCAGTCCATAGGCCTACATCATGTGGCAAACCGGTGAGCATGTGGCTCTATTAGTATAGGAGATACCTGAAAACATATCACACTTTTCATCATAGTGCTTTTACCAATGCATAAAATGCATGGAGAAGTCATTTCGAATGACTGGTCCTCAGTGTTGTGAGAACGATGACTGGTTAAAATTTTTGGTGGTTTCTTGTTCAGTCCATAGGCCTACATCATGTGGCAAACCGGTGAGCATGTGGCTCTATTAGTATAGGAGATACCTGAAAACATATCACACTTTCATCATAGTGCTTTTACCAATGCATAAAATGCATGGAGAAGTCATTTCGAATGACTGGTCCTCAGTGTTGTGACAACGATGACTGGTTAAAATTTTTGGTGGTTTCTTGTTCAGTCCATAGGCCTACATCATGTGGCAAACCGGTGAGCATGTGGCTCTATTAGTATAGGAGATACCTGAAAACATATCACACTTTTCATCATAGTGCTTTTACCAATGCATAAAATGCATGGAGAAGTCATTTCGAATGACTGGTCCTCAGTGTTGTGAGAACGATGACTGGTTAAAATTTTTGGTGGTTTCTTGTTCAGTCCATAGGCCTACATCATGTGGGAAACCGGTGAGCATGTGGCTCTATTAGTATAGGAGATACCTGAAAACATATCACACTTTTACATCATAGTGCTTTTACCAATGCATAAAATGCCTGGAGAAGTCATTTCGAATGACTGGTCCTCAGTGTTGTGAGAACGATGACTGGTTAAAATTTTGGTGGTTTCTTGTTCAGTCCATAGGCCTACATCATGTGGCAAACCGGTGAGCATGTGGCTCTATTAGTATAGGAGATACCTGAAAACATATCACACTTTTCATCATAGTGCTTTTACCAATGCATAAAATGCCTGGAGAAGTCATTTCGAATGACTGGTCCTCAGTGTTGTGAGAACGATGACTGGTTAAAATTTTTGGTGGTTTCTTGTTCAGTCCATAGGCCTACATCATGTGGCAAACCGGTGAGCATGTGGCTCTATTAGTATAGGAGATACCTGAAAACATATCACACTTTTCATCATAGTGCTTTTACCAATGCATAAAATGCATGGAGAAGTCATTTCGAATGACTGGTCCTCAGTGTTGTGAGAACGATGACTGGTTAAAATTTTTGGTGGTTTCTTGTTCAGTCCATAGGCCTACATCATGTGGCAAACCGGTGAGCATGTGGCTCTATTAGTATAGGAGATACCTGAAAACATATCACACTTTTCATCAGTGCTTTTACCAATGCATAAAATGCATGGAGAAGTCATTTCGAATGACTGGTCCTCAGTGTTGTGAGAACGATGACTGGTTAAAATTTTTGGTGTTTCTTGTTCAGTCCATAGGCCTACATCATGTGGCAAACCGGTGAGCATGTGGCTCTATTAGTATAGGAGATACCTGAAAACATATCACACTTTTCATCATAGTGCTTTTACCAATGCATAAAATGCATGGAGTAGTCATTTCGAATGACTGGTCCTCAGTGTTGTGAGAACGATGACTGGTTAAAATTTTTGGTGGTTTCTTGTTCAGTCCATAGGCCTACATCATGTGGCAAACCGGTGAGCATGTGGCTCTATTAGTATAGGAGATACCTGAAAACATATCACACTTTTCATCATAGTGCTTTTACCAATGCATAAAATGCATGGAGAAGTCATTTCGAATGACTGGTCCTCAGTGTTGTGAGAACGATGACTGGTTAAAATTTTTGGTGGTTTCTTGTTCAGTCCATTAGCCTACATCATGTGGCAAACCGGTGAGCATGTGGCTCTATTAGTATAGGAGATACCTGAAAACATATCACACTTTCATCATAGTGCTTTTACCAATGCATAAAATGCATGGAGAAGTCATTTCGAATGACTGGTCCTCAGTGTTGTGAGAACGATGACTGGTTAAAATTTTTGTGGTTTCTTGTTCAGTCCATAGGCCTACATCATGTGGCAAACCGGTGAGCATGTGGCTCTATAAGTATAGGAGATACCTGAAAACATATCACACTTTTCATCATAGTGCTTTTACCAATGCATAAATGCATGGAGAAGTCATTTCGAATGACTGGTCCTCAGTGTTGTGAGAACGATGACTGGTTAGAATTTTTGGTGGTTTCTTGTTCAGTCCATAGGCCTACATCATGTGGCAAACCGGTGAGCATGTGGCTCTATTAGTATAGGAGATACCTGAAAACATATCACACTTTTCATCATAGTGCTTTTACCAATGCATAAAATGCATGGAGAAGTCATTTCGAATGACTGGTCCTCAGTGTTGTGAGAACGATGACTGGTTAAAATTTTTGGTGGTTTCTTGTTCAGTCCATAGGCCTACATCATGTGGGAAACCGGTGAGCATGTGGCTCTATTAGTATAGGAGATACCTGAAAACATATCACACTTTTCATCATAGTGCTTTTACCAATGCATAAAATGCCTGGAGAAGTCATTTCGAATGACTGGTCCTCAGTGTTGTGAGAACGATGACTGGTTAAAATTTTGGTGGTTTCTTGTTCAGTCCATAGGCCTACATCATGTGGCAAACCGGTGAGCATGTTGCTCTATTAGTATAGGAGATACCTGAAAACATATCACACTTTTCATCATAGTGCTTTTACCAATGCATAAAATGCATGGAGAAGTCATTTCGAATGACTGGTCCTCAGTGTTGTGAGAACGATGACTGTTAAATTTTTGGTGGTTTCTTGTTCAGTCCATAGGCCTACATCATGTGGCAAACCGGTGAGCATGTGGCTCTATTAGTATAGGAGATACCTGAAAACATATCACACTTTTCATCATAGTGCTTTACCAATGCATAAAATGCATGGAGAAGTCATTTCGGATGACTGGTCCTCAGTGTTGTGAGAACGATGACTGGTTAAAATTTTTGGTGGTTTTCTTGTTCAGTCCATAGGCCTACATCATGTGGGAAACCGGTGAGCATGTGGCTCTATTAGTATAGGAGATACCTGAAAACATATCACACTTTTCATCATAGTGCTTTTACCAATGCATAAAATGCCTGGAGAAGTCATTTCGAATGACTGGTCCTCAGTGTTGTGAGAACGATGACTGGTTAAAATTTTGGTGGTTTCTTGTTCAGTCCATAGGCCTACATCATGTGGCAAACCGGTGAGCATGTGGCTCTATTAGTATAGGAGATACCTGAAACATATCACACTTTTCATCATAGTGCTTTTACAATGCATAAAATGCATGGAGAAGTCATTTCGAATGACTGGTCCTCAGTGTTGTGAGAACGATGACTGGTTAAAATTTTTGGTGGTTTCTTGTTCAGTCCATAGGCCTACATCATGTGGCAAACCGGTGAGCATGTGGCTCTATTAGTATAGGAGATACCTGAAAACATATCACACTTTTCATCAGTGCTTTTACCAATGCATAAAATGCATGGAGAAGTCATTTCGAATGACTGGTCCTCAGTGTTGTGAGAACGATGACTGGTTAAAATTTTTGGTGGTTTCTTGTTCAGTCCATAGGCCTACATCATGTGGCAAACCGGTGAGCATGTGGCTCTATTAGTATAGGAGATACCTGAAAACATATCACACTTTTCATCATAGTGCTTTTACCAATGCATAAAATGCATGGAGAAGTCATTTCGAATGACTGGTCCTCAGTGTTGTGAGAACGATGACTGGTTAAAATTTTTGGTGGTTTCTTGTTCAGTCCATAGGCCTACATCATGTGGCAAACCGGTGAGCATGTGGCTCTATTAGTATAGGAGATACCTGAAAACATATCACACTTTTCATCATAGTGCTTTTACCAATGCATAAAATGCATGGAGAAGTCATTTCGAATGACTGGTCCTCAGTGTTGTGAGAACGATGACTGGTTAAAATTTTTGGTGGTTTCTTGTTCAGTCCATTAGCCTACATCATGTGGCAAACCGGTGAGCATGTGGCTCTATTAGTATAGGAGATACCTGAAAACATATCACACTTTTCATCATAGTGCTTTTACCAATGCATAAAATGCATGGAGAAGTCATTTCGAATGACTGGTCCTCAGTGTTGTGAGAACGATGGCTGGTTAAAATTTTTGGTGGTTTCTTGTTCAGTCCATAGGCCTACATCATGTGGCAAACCGGTGAGCATGTGGCTCTATTAGTATAGGAGATACCTGAAAACATATCACACTTTTCATCATAGTGCTTTTACCAATGCATAAAATGCATGGAGAAGTCATTTCGAATGACTGGTCCTCAGTGTTGTGAGAACGATGACTGGTTAAAATTTTTGGTGGTTTCTTGTTCAGTCCATAGGCCTACATCATGTGGCAAACCGGTGAGCATGTGGCTCTATTAGTATAGGAGATACCTGAAAATATATCACACTTTTCATCATAGTGCTTTTACCAATGCATAAAATGACTGGAGAAGTCATTTCGAATGACTGGTCCTCAGTGTTGTGAGAACGATGACTGGTTAAAATTTTTGGTGGTTTCTTGTTCAGTCCATAGGCCTACATCATGTGGCAAACCGGTGAGCATGTGGCTCTATTAGTATAGGAGATACCTGAAAACATATCACACTTTTCATCATAGTGCTTTTACCAATGCATAAAATGCATGGAGAAGTCATTTCGAATGACTGGTCCTCAGTGTTGTGAGAACGATGACTGGTTAGAATTTTTGGTGGTTTCTTGTTCAGTCCATAGGCCTACATCATGTGGCAAACCGGTGAGCATGTGGCTCTATTAGTATAGGAGATACCTGAAAACATATCACACTTTTCATCATAGTGCTTTTACCAATGCATAAAATGCATGGAGAAGTCATTTCGAATGACTGGTCCTCAGTGTTGTGAGAACGATGACTGGTTAAAATTTTTGGTGGTTTCTTGTTCAGTCCATAGGCCTACATCATATGGCAAACCGGTGAGCATGTGGCTCTATTAGTATAGGAGATACCTGAAAACATATCACACTTTTCATCATAGTGCTTTTACCAATGCATAAAATGCATGGAGAAGTCATTTCGAATGACTGGTCCTCAGTGTTGTGAGAACGATGACTGGTTAAAATTTTTGATGGTTTCTTGTTCAGTCCATACGCCTACATCATGTGGCAAACCGGTGAGCATGTGGCTCTATTAGTATAGGAGATACCTGAAAACATATCACACTTTTCATCATAGTGCTTTTACCAATGCATAAAATGCATGGAGAAGTCATTTCGAATGACTGGTCCTCAGTGTTGTGAGAACGATGACTGGTTAAAATTTTTGGTGGTTTCTTGTTCAGTCCATAGGCCTACATCATGTGGGAAACCGGTGAGCATGTGGCTCTATTAGTATAGGAGATACCTGAAAACATATCACACTTTTCATCATAGTGCTTTTACCAATGCATAAAATGCCTGGAGAAGTCATTTCGAATGACTGGTCCTCAGTGTTGTGAGAACGATGACTGGTTAAAATTTTTGGTGGTTTCTTGTTCAGTCCATAGGCCTACATCATGTGGCAAACCGGTGAGCATGTGGCTCTATTAGTATAGGAGATACCTGAAAACATATCACACTTTTCATCATAGTGCTTTTACCAATGCATAAAATGCATGGAGAAGTCATTTCGAATGACTGGTCCTCAGTGTTGTGAGAACGATGACTGGTTAAAATTTTTGGTGGTTTCTTGTTCAGTCCATAGGCCTACATCATGTGGCAAACCAGTGAGCATGTGGCTCTATTAGTATAGGAGATACCTGAAAACATATCACACTTTTCATCATAGTGCTTTTACCAATGCATAAAATGCATGGAGAAGTCATTTCGAATGACTGGTCCTCAGTGTTGTGAGAACGATGACTGGTTAAAATTTTTGGTGGTTTCTTGTTCAGTCCATAGGCCTACATCATGTGGCAAACCGGTGAGCATGTGGCTCTATTAGTATAGGAGATACCTGAAAACATATCACACTTTTCATCATAGTGCTTTTACCAATGCATAAAATGCCTGGAGAAGTCATTTCGAATGACTGGTCCTCAGTGCTGTGAGAACGATGACTGGTTAAAATTTTTGGTGGTTTCTTGTTCAGTCCATAGGCCTACATCATGTGGCAAACCGGTGAGCATGTGGCTCTATTAGTATAGGAGATACCTGAAAACATATCACACTTTTCATCATAGTGCTTTTACCAATGCATAAAATGCATGGAGAAGTCATTTCGGATGACTGGTCCTCAGTGTTGTGAGAACGATGACTGGTTAAAATTTTTGGTGGTTTCTTGTTCAGTCCATAGGCCTACATCATGTGGGAAACCGGTGAGCATGTGGCTCTATTAGTATAGGAGATACCTGAAAACATATCACACTTTTCATCATAGTGCTTTTACCAATGCATAAAATGCCTGGAGAAGTCATTTCGAATGACTGGTCCTCAGTGTTGTGAGAACGATGACTGGTTAAAATTTTTGGTGGTTTCTTGTTCAGTCCATAGGCCTACATCATGTGGCAAACCGGTGAGCATGTGGCTCTATTAGTATAGGAGATACCTGAAAACATATCACACTTTTCATCATAGTGCTTTTACCAATGCATAAAATGCATGGAGAAGTCATTTCGAATGACTGGTCCTCAGTGTTGTGAGAACGATGGCTGGTTAAAATTTTTGGTGGTTTCTTGTTCAGTCCATAGGCCTACATCATGTGGCAAACCGGTGAGCATGTGGCTCTATTAGTATAGGAGATACCTGAAAACATATCACACTTTTCATCATAGTGCTTTTACCAATGCATAAAATGCATGGAGAAGTCATTTCGAATGACTGGTCCTCAGTGTTGTGAGAACGATGACTGGTTAAAATTTTTGGTGGTTTCTTGTTCAGTCCATTAGCCTACATCATGTGGCAAACCGGTGAGCATGTGGCTCTATTAGTATAGGAGATACCTGAAAACATATCACACTTTTCATCATAGTGCTTTTACCAATGCATAAAATGCATGGAGAAGTCATTTCGAATGACTGGTCCTCAGTGTTGTGAGAACGATGACTGGTTAAAATTTTTGGTGGCTTCTTGTTCAGTCCATAGGCCTACATCATGTGGCAAACCGGTGAGCATGTGGCTCTATAAGTATAGGAGATACCTGAAAACATATCACACTTTTCATCATAGTGCTTTTACCAATGCATAAAATGCATGGAGAAGTCATTTCGAATGACTGGTCCTCAGTGTTGTGAGAACGATGACTGGTTAAAATTTTTGATGGTTTCTTGTTCAGTCCATACGCCTACATCATGTGGCAAACCGGTGAGCATGTGGCTCTATTAGTATAGGAGATACCTGAAAACATATCACACTTTTCATCATAGTGCTTTTACCAATGCATAAAATGCATGGAGAAGTCATTTCGAATGACTGGTCCTCAGTGTTGTGAGAACGATGACTGGTTAAAATTTTTGGTGGTTTCTTGTTCAGTCCATAGGCCTACATCATGTGGGAAACCGGTGAGCATGTGGCTCTATTAGTATAGGAGATACCTGAAAACATATCACACTTTTCATCATAGTGCTTTTACCAATGCATAAAATGCCTGGAGAAGTCATTTCGAATGACTGGTCCTCAGTGTTGTGAGAACGATGACTGGTTAAAATTTTTGGTGGTTTCTTGTTCAGTCCATAGGCCTACATCATGTGGCAAACCGGTGAGCATGTGGCTCTATTAGTATAGGAGATACCTGAAAACATATCACACTTTTCATCATAGTGCTTTTACCAATGCATAAAATGCATGGAGAAGTCATTTCGAATGACTGGTCCTCAGTGTTGTGAGAACGATGACTGGTTAAAATTTTTGGTGGTTTCTTGTTCAGTCCATAGGCCTACATCATGTGGCAAACCAGTGAGCATGTGGCTCTATTAGTATAGGAGATACCTGAAAACATATCACACTTTTCATCATAGTGCTTTTACCAATGCATAAAATGCATGGAGAAGTCATTTCGAATGACTGGTCCTCAGTGTTGTGAGAACGATGACTGGTTAAAATTTTTGGTGGTTTCTTGTTCAGTCCATAGGCCTACATCATGTGGCAAACCGGTGAGCATGTGGCTCTATTAGTATAGGAGATACCTGAAAACATATCACACTTTTCATCATAGTGCTTTTACCAATGCATAAAATGCCTGGAGAAGTCATTTCGAATGACTGGTCCTCAGTGCTGTGAGAACGATGACTGGTTAAAATTTTTGGTGGTTTCTTGTTCAGTCCATAGGCCTACATCATGTGGCAAACCGGTGAGCATGTGGCTCTATTAGTATAGGAGATACCTGAAAACATATCACACTTTTCATCATAGTGCTTTTACCAATGCATAAAATGCATGGAGAAGTCATTTCGGATGACTGGTCCTCAGTGTTGTGAGAACGATGACTGGTTAAAATTTTTGGTGGTTTCTTGTTCAGTCCATAGGCCTACATCATGTGGGAAACCGGTGAGCATGTGGCTCTATTAGTATAGGAGATACCTGAAAACATATCACACTTTTCATCATAGTGCTTTTACCAATGCATAAAATGCCTGGAGAAGTCATTTCGAATGACTGGTCCTCAGTGTTGTGAGAACGATGACTGGTTAAAATTTTTGGTGGTTTCTTGTTCAGTCCATAGGCCTACATCATGTGGCAAACCGGTGAGCATGTGGCTCTATTAGTATAGGAGATACCTGAAAACATATCACACTTTTCATCATAGTGCTTTTACCAATGCATAAAATGCATGGAGAAGTCATTTCGAATGACTGGTCCTCAGTGTTGTGAGAACGATGGCTGGTTAAAATTTTTGGTGGTTTCTTGTTCAGTCCATAGGCCTACATCATGTGGCAAACCGGTGAGCATGTGGCTCTATTAGTATAGGAGATACCTGAAAACATATCACACTTTTCATCATAGTGCTTTTACCAATGCATAAAATGCATGGAGAAGTCATTTCGAATGACTGGTCCTCAGTGTTGTGAGAACGATGACTGGTTAAAATTTTTGGTGGTTTCTTGTTCAGTCCATTAGCCTACATCATGTGGCAAACCGGTGAGCATGTGGCTCTATTAGTATAGGAGATACCTGAAAACATATCACACTTTTCATCATAGTGCTTTTACCAATGCATAAAATGCATGGAGAAGTCATTTCGAATGACTGGTCCTCAGTGTTGTGAGAACGATGACTGGTTAAAATTTTTGGTGGTTTCTTGTTCAGTCCATAGGCCTACATCATGTGGCAAACCGGTGAGCATGTGGCTCTATAAGTATAGGAGATACCTGAAAACATATCACACTTTTCATCATAGTGCTTTTACCAATGCATAAAATGCATGGAGAAGTCATTTCGAATGACTGGTCCTCAGTGTTGTGAGAACGATGACTGGTTAAAATTTTTGGTGGTTTCTTGTTCAGTCCATAGGCCTACATCATGTGGCAAACCGGTGAGCATGTGGCTCTATTAGTATAGAAGATACCTGAAAACATATCACACTTTTCATCATAGTGCTTTTACCAATGCATAAAATGCATGGAGAAGTCATTTCGAATGACTGGTCCTCAGTGTTGTGAGAACGATGACTGGTTAAAATTTTTGGTGGTTTCTTGTTCAGTCCATAGGCCTACATCATGTGGGAAACCGGTGAGCATGTGGCTCTATTAGTATAGGAGATACCTGAAAACATATCACACTTTTCATCATAGTGCTTTTACCAATGCATAAAATGCCTGGAGAAGTCATTTCGAATGACTGGTCCTCAGTGTTGTGAGAACGATGACTGGTTAAAATTTTTGGTGGTTTCTTGTTCAGTCCATAGGCCTACATCATGTGGCAAACCGGTGAGCATGTGGCTCTATTAGTATAGGAGATACCTGAAAACATATCACACTTTTCATCATAGTGCTTTTACCAATGCATAAAATGCATGGAGAAGTCATTTCGAATGACTGGTCCTCAGTGTTGTGAGAACGATGACTGGTTAAAATTTTTGGTGGTTTCTTGTTCAGTCCATAGGCCTACATCATGTGGCAAACCGGTGAGCATGTGGCTCTATTAGTATAGGAGATACCTGAAAACATATCACACTTTTCATCATAGTGCTTTTACCAATGCATAAAATGCATGGAGAAGTCATTTCGGATGACTGGTCCTCAGTGTTGTGAGAACGATGACTGGTTAAAATTTTTGGTGGTTTCTTGTTCAGTCCATAGGCCTACATCATGTGGGAAACCGGTGAGCATGTGGCTCTATTAGTATAGGAGATACCTGAAAACATATCACACTTTTCATCATAGTGCTTTTACCAATGCATAAAATGCCTGGAGAAGTCATTTCGAATGACTGGTCCTCAGTGTTGTGAGAACGATGACTGGTTAAAATTTTTGGTGGTTTCTTGTTCAGTCCATAGGCCTACATCATGTGGCAAACCGGTGAGCATGTGGCTCTATTAGTATAGGAGATACCTGAAAACATATCACACTTTTCATCAGAGTGCTTTTACCAATGCATAAAATGCATGGAGAAGTCATTTCGAATGACTGGTCCTCAGTGTTGTGAGAACGATGACTGGTTAAAATTTTTGGTGTTTTCTTGTTCAGTCCATAGGCCTACATCATGTGGCAAACCGGTGAGCATGTGGCTCTATTAGTATAGGAGATACCTGAAAACATATCACACTTTTCATCAGTGCTTTTACCAATGCATAAAATGCATGGAGAAGTCATTTCGAATGACTGGTCCTCAGTGTTGTGAGAACGATGACTGGTTAAAATTTTTGGTGGTTTCTTGTTCAGTCCATAGGCCTACATCATGTGGCAAACCGGTGAGCATGTGGCTCGGTGAGCATGTGGCTCTATTAGTATAGGAGATACCTGAAAACATATCACACTTTTCATCATAGTGCTTTTACCAATGCATAAAATGCATGGAGAAGTCATTTCGAATGACTGGTCCTCAGTGTTGTGAGAACGATGACTGGTTAAAATTTTTGGTGGTTTCTTGTTCAGTCCATAGGCCTACATCATGTGGCAAACCGGTGAGCATGTGGCTCTATTAGTATAGGAGATACCAGAAAACATATCACACTTTTCATCATAGTGCTTTTACCAATGCATAAAATGCATGGAGAAGTCATTTCGAATGACTGGTCCTCAGTGTTGTGAGAACGATGACTGGTTAAAATTTTTGGTGGTTTCTTGTTCAGTCCATAGGCCTACATCATGTGGCAAACCGGTGAGCATGTGGCTCTATTAGTATAGGAGATACCTGAAAACATATCACACTTTTCATCATAGTGCTATTACCAATGCATAAAATGCATGGAGAAGTCATTTCGAATGACTGGTCCTCAGTGTTGTGAGAACGATGACTGGTTAAAATTTTTGGTGGTTTCTTGTTCAGTCCATAGGCCTACATCATGTGGCAAACCGGTGAGCATGTGGCTCTATTAGTATAGGAGATACCTGAAAACATATCACACTTTTCATCATAGTGCTCTTACCAATGCATAAAATGCATGGAGAAGTCATTTCGAATGACTGGTCCTCAGTGTTGTGAGAACAATGATTGGTTAAAATTTTTGGTGGTTTCTTGTTCAGTCCATAGGCCTACATCATGTGGCAAACCGGTGAGCATGTGGCTCTATTAGTATAGGAGACACCTGAAAACATATCACACTTTTCATCATAGTGCTCTTACCAATGCATAAAATGCATGGAGAAGTCATTTCGAATGACTGGTCCTCAGTGTTGTGAGAACAATGATTGGTTAAAATTTTTGGTGGTTTCTTGTTCAGTCCATAGGCCTACATCATGTGGCAAACCGGTGAGCATGTGGCTCTATTAGTATAGGAGATACCTGAAAACATATCACACTTTTCATCATAGTGCTTTTACCAATGCATAAAATGCATGGAGAAGTCATTTCGAATGACTGGTCCTCAGTGTTGTGAGAACGATGACTGGTTAAAATTTTTGGTGGTTTCTTGTTCAGTCCATAGGCCTACATCATGTGGCAAACCGGTGAGCATGTGGCTCTATTAGTATAGGAGATACCTGAAAACATATCACACTTTTCATCATAGTGCTATTACCAATGCATAAAATGCATGGAGAAGTCATTTCGAATGACTGGTCCTCAGTGTTGTGAGAACGATGACTGGTTAAAATTTTTGGTGGTTTCTTGTTCAGTCCATAGGCCTACATCATGTGGCAAACCGGTGAGCATGTGGCTCTATTAGTATAGGAGATACCTGAAAACATATCACAGTTTTCATCATAGTGCTTTTACCAATGCATAAAATGCATGGAGAAGTCATTTCGAATGACTGGTCCTCAGTGTTGTGAGAACGATGATTGGTTAAAATTTTTGGTGGTTTCTTGTTCAGTCCATAGGCCTACATCATGTGGCAAACCGGTGAGCATGTGGCTCTATTAGTGTATAAGAGATACCTGAAAACTTATCACACTTTTCATCATAGTGCTTTTACCAATGCATAAAATGCATGGAGAAGTCATTTCAAATGACTGGTCCTCAGTGTTGTGAGAACGATGACTGGTTAAAATTTTTGGTGGTTTCTTGTTCAGTCCATAGGCCTACATCATGTGGCAAACCGGTGAGCATGTGGCTCTATTAGTATAGGAGATACCTGAAAACATATCACACTTTTCATCATAGTGCTTTTACCAATGCATAAAATGCATGGAGAAGTCATTTCGAATGACTGGTCCTCAGTGTTGTGAGAACGATGACTGGTTAAAATTTTTGGTGGTTTCTTGTTCAGTCCATAGGCCTACATCATGTGGCAAACCGGTGAGCATGTGGCTCTATTAGTATAGGAGATACCTGAAAACATATCACACTTTTCATCATAGTGCTTTTACCAATGCATAAAATGCATGGAGAAGTCATTTCGAATGACTGGTCCTCAGTGTTGTGAGAACGATGACTGGTAAAAATTTTTGGTGGTTTCTTGTTCAGTCCATAGGCCTACATCATGTGGCAAACCGGTGAGCATGTGGCTCTATTAGTATAGGAGATACCTGAAAACATATCACACTTTTCATCATAGTGCTTTTACCAATGCATAAAATGCATGGAGAAGTCATTTCGAATGACTGGTCCTCAGTGTTGTGAGAACGATGACTGGTTAAAATTTTTGGTGGTTTCTTGTTCAGTCCATAGGCCTACATCATGTGGCAAACCGGTGAGCATGTGGCTCTATTAGTATAGGAGATACCTGAAAACATATCACACTTTTCATCATAGTGCTTTTACCAATGCATAAAATGCATGGAGAAGTCATTTCGAATGACTGGTCCTCAGTGTTGTGAGAACGATGACTGGTAAAAATTTTTGGTGGTTTCTTGTTCAGTCCATAGGCCTACAATCATGTGGCAAACCGGTGAGCATGTGGCTCTATTAGTATAGGAGATACCTGAAAACATATCACACTTTTCATCATAGTGCTTTTACCAATGCATAAAATGCATGGAGAAGTCATTTCGAATGACTGGTCCTCAGTGTTGTGAGAACGATGACTGGTTAAAATTTTTGGTGGTTTCTTGTTCAGTCCATAGGCCTACATCATGTGGCAAACCGGTGAGCATGTGGCTCTATTAGTATAGGAGATACCTGAAAACATATCACACTTTTCATCATAGTGCTTTTACCAATGCATAAAATGCATGGAGAAGTCATTTCGAATGACTGGTCCTCAGTGTTGTGAGAACGATGACTGGTTAAAATTTTTGGTGGTTTCTTGTTCAGTCCATAGGCCTACATCATGTGGCAAACCGGTGAGCATGTGGCTCTATTAGTATAGGAGATACCTGAAAACATATCACACTTTTCATCATAGTGCTTTTACCAATGCATAAAATGCATGGAGAAGTCATTTCGAATGACTGGTCCTCAGTGTTGTGAGAACGATGACTGGTTAAAATTTTTGGTGGTTTCTTGTTCAGTCCATAGGCCTACATCATGTGGCAAACCGGTGAGCATGTGGCTCTATTAGTATAGGAGATACCTGAAAACATATCACACTTTTCATCATAGTGCTTTTACCAATGCATAAAATGCATGGAGAAGTCATTTCGAATGACTGGTCCTCAGTGTTGTGAGAACGATGACTGGTTAAAATTTTTGGTGGTTTCTTGTTCAGTCCATAGGCCTACATCATGTGGCAAACCGGTGAGCATGTGGCTCTATTAGTATAGGAGATACCTGAAAACATATCACACTTTTCATCATAGTGCTTTTACCAATGCATAAAATGCATGGAGAAG
This sequence comes from Ranitomeya imitator, assembly GCF_032444005.1. Taxonomy (NCBI): domain Eukaryota; kingdom Metazoa; phylum Chordata; class Amphibia; order Anura; family Dendrobatidae; genus Ranitomeya; species Ranitomeya imitator. The sequence continues at coordinate 136,031 of NW_027193955.1, read as the reverse complement.
TCATTTCGAATGACTGGTCCTCAGTGTTGTGAGAACGATGACTGGTTAAAATTTTTGGTGGTTTCTTGTTCAGTCCATAGGCCTACATCATGTGGCAAACCGGTGAGCATGTGGCTCTATTAGTATAGGAGATACCTGAAAACATATCACACTTTTCATCATAGTGCTTTTACCAATGCATAAAATGCATGGAGAAGTCATTTCGAATGACTGGTCCTCAGTGTTGTGAGAACGATGACTGGTTAAAATTTTTGGTGGTTTCTTGTTCAGTCCATAGGCCTACATCATGTGGCAAACCGGTGAGCATGTGGCTCTATTAGTATAGGAGATACCTGAAAACTTATCACACTTTTCATCATAGTGCTTTTACCAATGCATAAAATGCATGGAGAAGTCATTTCGAATGACTGGTCCTCAGTGTTGTGAGAACGATGACTGGTTAAAATTTTTGTTGGTTTCTTGTTCAGTCCATAGGCCTACATCATGTGGCAAACCGGTGAGCATGTGGCTCTATTAGTATAGGAGATACCTGAAAACATATCACACTTTTCATCATAGTGCTTTTACCAATGCATAAAATGCATGGAGAAGTCATTTCGAATGACTGGTCCTCAGTGTTGTGAGAACGATGACTGGTTAAAATTTTTGGTGGTTTCTTGTTCAGTCCATAGGCCTACATCATGTGGCAAACCGGTGAGCATGTGGCTCTATTAGTATAGGAGATACCTGAAAACATATCACACTTTTCATCATAGTGCTTTTACCAATGCATAAAATGCATGGAGAAGTCATTTCGAATGACTGGTCCTCAGTGTTGTGAGAACGATGACTGGTTAAAATTTTTGGTGGTTTCTTGTTCAGTCCATAGGCCTACATCATGTGGCAAACCGGTGAGCATGTGGCTCTATTAGTATAGGAGATACCAGAAAACATATCACACTTTTCATCATAGTGCTTTTACCAATGCATAAAATGCATGGAGAAGTCATTTCGAATGACTGGTCCTCAGTGTTGTGAGAACGATGACTGGTTAAAATTTTTGGTGGTTTCTTGTTCAGTCCATAGGCCTACATCATGTGGCAAACCGGTGAGCATGTGGCTCTATTAGTATAGGAGATACCTGAAAACATATCACACTTTTCATCATAGTGCTATTACCAATGCATAAAATGCATGGAGAAGTCATTTCGAATGACTGGTCCTCAGTGTTGTGAGAACGATGACTGGTTAAAATTTTTGGTGGTTTCTTGTTCAGTCCATAGGCCTACATCATGTGGCAAACCGGTGAGCATGTGGCTCTATTAGTATAGGAGATACCTGAAAACATATCACACTTTTCATCATAGTGCTCTTACCAATGCATAAAATGCATGGAGAAGTCATTTCGAATGACTGGTCCTCAGTGTTGTGAGAACAATGATTGGTTAAAATTTTTGGTGGTTTCTTGTTCAGTCCATAGGCCTACATCATGTGGCAAACCGGTGAGCATGTGGCTCTATTAGTATAGGAGACACCTGAAAACATATCACACTTTTCATCATAGTGCTCTTACCAATGCATAAAATGCATGGAGAAGTCATTTCGAATGACTGGTCCTCAGTGTTGTGAGAACAATGATTGGTTAAAATTTTTGGTGGTTTCTTGTTCAGTCCATAGGCCTACATCATGTGGCAAACCGGTGAGCATGTGGCTCTATTAGTATAGGAGATACCTGAAAACATATCACACTTTTCATCATAGTGCTTTTACCAATGCATAAAATGCATGGAGAAGTCATTTCGAATGACTGGTCCTCAGTGTTGTGAGAACGATGACTGGTTAAAATTTTTGGTGGTTTCTTGTTCAGTCCATAGGCCTACATCATGTGGCAAACCGGTGAGCATGTGGCTCTATTAGTATAGGAGATACCTGAAAACATATCACACATTTTCATCATAGTGCTATTACCAATGCATAAAATGCATGGAGAAGTCATTTCGAATGACTGGTCCTCAGTGTTGTGAGAACGATGACTGGTTAAAATTTTTGGTGGTTTCTTGTTCAGTCCATAGGCCTACATCATGTGGCAAACCGGTGAGCATGTGGCTCTATTAGTATAGGAGATACCTGAAAACATATCACAGTTTTCATCATAGTGCTTTTACCAATGCATAAAATGCATGGAGAAGTCATTTCGAATGACTGGTCCTCAGTGTTGTGAGAACGATGATTGGTTAAAATTTTTGGTGGTTTCTTGTTCAGTCCATAGGCCTACATCATGTGGCAAACCGGTGAGCATGTGGCTCTATTAGTGTATAAGAGATACCTGAAAACTTATCACACTTTTCATCATAGTGCTTTTACCAATGCATAAAATGCATGGAGAAGTCATTTCAAATGACTGGTCCTCAGTGTTGTGAGAACGATGACTGGTTAAAATTTTTGGTGGTTTCTTGTTCAGTCCATAGGCCTACATCATGTGGCAAACCGGTGAGCATGTGGCTCTATTAGTATAGGAGATACCTGAAAACATATCACACTTTTCATCATAGTGCTTTTACCAATGCATAAAATGCATGGAGAAGTCATTTCGAATGACTGGTCCTCAGTGTTGTGAGAACGATGACTGGTTAAAATTTTTGGTGGTTTCTTGTTCAGTCCATAGGCCTACATCATGTGGCAAACCGGTGAGCATGTGGCTCTATTAGTATAGGAGATACCTGAAAACATATCACACTTTTCATCATAGTGCTTTTACCAATGCATAAAATGCATGGAGAAGTCATTTCGAATGACTGGTCCTCAGTGTTGTGAGAACGATGACTGGTAAAAATTTTTGGTGGTTTCTTGTTCAGTCCATAGGCCTACATCATGTGGCAAACCGGTGAGCATGTGGCTCTATTAGTATAGGAGATACCTGAAAACATATCACACTTTTCATCATAGTGCTTTTACCAATGCATAAAATGCATGGAGAAGTCATTTCGAATGACTGGTCCTCAGTGTTGTGAGAACGATGACTGGTTAAAATTTTTGGTGGTTTCTTGTTCAGTCCATAGGCCTACATCATGTGGCAAACCGGTGAGCATGTGGCTCTATTAGTATAGGAGATACCTGAAAACATATCACACTTTTCATCATAGTGCTTTTACCAATGCATAAAATGCATGGAGAAGTCATTTCGAATGACTGGTCCTCAGTGTTGTGAGAACGATGACTGGTTAAAATTTTTGGTGGTTTCTTGTTCAGTCCATAGGCCTACATCATGTGGCAAACCGGTGAGCATGTGGCTCTATTAGTATAGGAGATACCTGAAAACATATCACACTTTTCATCATAGTGCTTTTACCAATGCATAAAATGCATGGAGAAGTCATTTCGAATGACTGGTCCTCAGTGTTGTGAGAACGATGACTGGTTAAAATTTTTGGTGGTTTCTTGTTCAGTCCATAGGCCTACATCATGTGGCAAACCGGTGAGCATGTGGCTCTATTAGTATAGGAGATACCTGAAAACATATCACACTTTTCATCATAGTGCTTTTACCAATGCATAAAATGCATGGAGAAGTCATTTCGAATGACTGGTCCTCAGTGTTGTGAGAACGATGACTGGTTAAAATTTTTGGTGGTTTCTTGTTCAGTCCATAGGCCTACATCATGTGGCAAACCGGTGAGCATGTGGCTCTATTAGTATAGGAGATACCTGAAAACATATCACACTTTTCATCATAGTGCTTTTACCAATGCATAAAATGCATGGAGAAGTCATTTCGAATGACTGGTCCTCAGTGTTGTGAGAACGATGACTGGTTAAAATTTTTGGTGGTTTCTTGTTCAGTCCATAGGCCTACATCATGTGGCAAACCGTGTTGAGCATGTGGCTCTATTAGTATAGGAGATACCTGAAAACATATCACATCATCATAGTGCTTTTACCAATGCATAAAATGCATGGAGAAGTCATTTCGAATGACTGGTCCTCAGTGTTGTGAGAACGATGACTGGTTAAAATTTTTGGTGGTTTCTTGTTCAGTCCATAGGCCTACATCATGTGGCAAACCGGTGAGCATGTGGCTCTATTAGTATAGGAGATACCTGAAAACATATCACACTTTTCATCATAGTGCTTTTACCAATGCATAAAATGCATGGAGAAGTCATTTCGAATGACTGGTCCTCAGTGTTGTGAGAACGATGACTGGTTAAAATTTTTGGTGGTTTCTTGTTCAGTCCATAGGCCTACATCATGTGGCAAACCGGTGAGCATGTGGCTCTATTAGTATAGGAGATACCTGAAAACATATCACACTTTTCATCATAGTGCTTTTACCAATGCATAAAATGCATGGAGAAGTCATTTCGAATGACTGGTCCTCAGTGTTGTGAGAACGATGACTGGTTAAAATTTTTGGTGGTTTCTTGTTCAGTCCATAGGCCTACATCATGTGGCAAACCGGTGAGCATGTGGCTCTATTAGTATAGGAGATACCTGAAAACTTATCACACTTTTCATCATAGTGCTTTTACCAATGCATAAAATGCATGGAGAAGTCATTTCGAATGACTGGTCCTCAGTGTTGTGAGAACGATGACTGGTTAAAATTTTTGTTGGTTTCTTGTTCAGTCCATAGGCCTACATCATGTGGCAAACCGGTGAGCATGTGGCTCTATTAGTATAGGAGATACCTGAAAACATATCACACTTTTCATCATAGTGCTTTTACCAATGCATAAAATGCATGGAGAAGTCATTTCGAATGACTGGTCCTCAGTGTTGTGAGAACGATGACTGGTTAAAATTTTTGGTGGTTTCTTGTTCAGTCCATAGGCCTACATCATGTGGCAAACCGGTGAGCATGTGGCTCTATTAGTATAGGAGATACCTGAAAACATATCACACTTTTCATCATAGTGCTTTTACCAATGCATAAAATGCATGGAGAAGTCATTTCGAATGACTGGTCCTCAGTGTTGTGAGAACGATGACTGGTTAAAATTTTTGGTGGTTTCTTGTTCAGTCCATAGGCCTACATCATGTGGCAAACCGGTGAGCATGTGGCTCTATTAGTATAGGAGATACCTGAAAACATATCACACTTTTCATCATAGTGCTTTTACCAATGCATAAAATGCATGGAGAAGTCATTTCGAATGACTGGTCCTCAGTGTTGTGAGAATCGATGACTAGTTAAAATGTTTGGTGGTTTCTTGTTCAGTCCATAGGCCTACATCATGTGGCAAACCGGTGAACATGTGGCTCTATTAGTATAGGAGATACCTGAAAACATATCACACTTTTCATCATAGTGCTTTTACCAATGCATAAAATGCATGGAGAAGTCATTTCGAATGACTGGTCCTCAGTGTTGTGAGAACGATGACTGGTTAAAATTTTTGGTGGTTTCTTGTTCAGTCCATAGGCCTACATCATGTGGCAAACCGGTGAGCATGTGGCTCTATTAGTATAGGAGATACCTGAAAACATATCACACTTTTCATCATAGTGCTTTTACCAATGCATAAAATGCATGGAGAAGTCATTTCGAATGATTGGTCCTCAGTGTTCTGAGAACGATGACTGGTTAAAATTTTTGGTGGTTTCTTGTTCAGTCCATAGGCCTACATCATGTGGCAATCCGGTGAGCATGTGGCTCTATTAGTATAGGAGATACCTGAAAACATATCACACTTTTCATCATAGTGCTTTTACCAATGCATAAAATGCATGGAGAAGTCATTTCGAATGACTGGTCCTCAGTGTTGTGAGAACGATGACTGGTTAAAATTTTTGGTGGTTTCTTGTTCAGTCCATAGGCCTACATCATGTGGCAAACCGGTGAGCATGTGGCTCTATTAGTATAGGAGATACCTGAAAACATATCACACTTTTCATCATAGTGCTTTTACCAATGCATAAAATGCATGGAGAAGTCATTTCGAATGACTGGTCCTCAGTGTTGTGAGAACGATGACTGGTTAAAATTTTTGGTGGTTTCTTGTTCAGTCCATAGGCCTACATCATGAGGCAAACCGGTGAGCATGTGGCTCTATTAGTATAGGAGATACCAGAAAACATATCACACTTTTCATCATAGTGCTTTTACCAATGCATAAAATGCATGGAGAAGTCATTTCGAATGACTGGTCCTCAGTGTTGTGAGAACGATGACTGGTTAAATTTTTGGTGGTTTCTTGTTCAGTCCATAGGCCTACATCATGTGGCAAACCGGTGAGCATGTGGCTCTATTAGTATAGGAGATACCTGAAAACATATCACACTTTTCATCATAGTGCTTTTTCCAATGCATAAAATGCATGGAGAAGTCATTTCGAATGACTGGTCCTCAGTGTTGTGAGAACGATGACTGGTTAAAATTTTTGGTGGTTTCTTGTTCAGTCCATAGGCCTACATCATGTGGCAAACCGGTGAGCATGTGGCTCTATTAGTATAGGAGATACCTGAAAACATATCACACTTTTCATCATAGTGCTTTTACCAATGCATAAAATGCATGGAGAAGTCATTTCGAATGACTGGTCCTCAGTGTTGTGAGAACGATGACTGGTTAAAATTTTTGGTGGTTTCTTGTTCAGTCCATAGGCCTACATCATGTGGCAAACCGGTGAGCATGTGGCTCTATTAGTATAGGAGATACCTGAAAACATATCACACTTTTCATCATAGTGCTATTACCAATGCATAAAATGCATGGAGAAGTCATTTCGAATGACTGGTCCTCAGTGTTGTGAGAACGATGACTGGTTAAAATTTTTGGTGGTTTCTTGTTCAGTCCATAGGCCTACATCATGTGGCAAACCGGTGAGCATGTGGCTCTATTAGTATAGGAGATACCTGAAAACATATCACACTTTTCATCATAGTGCTTTTACCAATGCATAAAATGCATGGAGAAGTCATTTCGAATGACTGGTCCTCAGTGTTGTGAGAACGATGATTGGTTAAAATTTTTGGTGGTTTCTTGTTCAGTCCATAGGCCTACATCATGTGGCAAACCGGTGAGCATGTGGCTCTATTAGTATAGGAGATACCTGAAAACTTATCACACTTTTCATCATAGTGCTTTTACCAATGCATAAAATGCATGGAGAAGTCATTTCGAATGACTGGTCCTCAGTGTTGTGAGAACGATGACTGGTTAAAATTTTTGGTGGTTTCTTGTTCAGTCCATAGACCTACATCATGTGGCAAACCGGTGAGCATGTGGCTCTATTAGTATAGGAGATACCTGAAAACATATCACACTTTTCATCATAGTGCTTTTACCAATGCATAAAATGCATGGAGAAGTCATTTCGAATGACTGGTCCTCAGTGTTGTGAGAACGATGACTGGTTAAAATTTTTGGTGGTTTCTTGTTCAGTCCATAGGCCTACATCATGTGGCAAACCGGTGAGCATGTGGCTCTATTAGTATAGGAGATACCTGAAAACATATCACACTTTTCATCATAGTGCTATTACCAATGCATAAAATGCATGGAGAAGTCATTTCGAATGACTGGTCCTCAGTGTTGTGAGAACAATGACTGGTTAAAATTTTTGGTGGTTTCTTGTTCAGTCCATAGGCCTACATCATGTGGCAAACCGGTGAGCATGTGGCTCTATTAGTGTAGGAGATACCTGAAAACATATCACACTTTTCATCATAGTGCATTTACCAATGCATAAAATGCATGGAGAAGTCATTTCGAATGACTGGTCCTCAGTGTTGTGAGAACGATGATTGGTTAAAATTTTTGGTGGTTTCTTGTTCAGTCCATAGGCCTACATCATGTGGCAAACCGGTGAGCATGTGGCTCTATTAGTATAGGAGATACCTGAAAACTTATCACACTTTTCATCATAGTGCTTTTACCAATGCATAAAATGCATGGAGAAGTCATTTCAAATGACTGGTCCTCAGTGTTGTGAGAACGATGACTGGTTAAAATTTTTGGTGGTTTCTTGTTCAGTCCATAGGCCTACATCATGTGGCAAACCGGTGAGCATGTGGCTCTATTAGTATAGGAGATACCTGAAAACATATCACACTTTTCATCATAGTGCTTTTACCAATGCATAAAATGCATGGAGAAGTCATTTCGAATGACTGGTCCTCAGTGTTGTGAGAACGATGACTGGTTAAAATTTTTGGTGGTTTCTTGTTCAGTCCATAGGCCTACATCATGTGGCAAACCGGTGAGCATGTGGCTCTTTTAGTATAGGAGATACCTGAAAACATATCACACTTTTCATCATAGTGCTTTTACCAATGCATAAAATGCATGGAGAAGTCATTTCGAATGACTGGTCCTCAGTGTTGTGAGAACGATGACTGGTAAAATTTTTTGGTGGTTTCTTGTTCAGTCCATAGGCCTACATCATGTGGCAAACCGGTGAGCATGTGGCTCTATTAGTATAGGAGATACCTGAAAACATATCACACTTTTCATCATAGTGCTTTTACCAATGCATGAAATGCATGGAGAAGTCATTTCGAATGACTGGTCCTCAGTGTTGTGAGAACGATGACTGGTTAAAATTTTTGGTGGTTTCTTGTTCAGTCCATAGGCCTACATCATGTGGCAAACCGGTGAGCATGTGGCTCTATTAGTATAGGAGATACCTGAAAACATATCACACTTTTCATCATAGTGCTTTTACCAATGCATAAAATGCATGGAGAAGTCATTTTGAATGACTGGTCCTCAGTGTTGTGAGAACGATGACTGGTTAAAATTTTTGGTGGTTTCTTGTTCAGTCCATAGGCCTACATCATGTGGCAAACCGGTGAGCATGTGGCTCTATTAGTATAGGAGATACCTGAAAACATATCACACTTTTCATCATAGTGCTATTACCAATGCATAAAATGCATGGAGAAGTCATTTCGAATGACTGGTCCTCAGTGTTGTGAGAACGATGACTGGTTAAAATTTTTGGTGGTTTCTTGTTCAGTCCATAGGCCTACATCATGTGGCAAACCGGTGAGCATGTGGCTCTATTAGTATAGGAGATACCTGAAAACATATCACACTTTTCATCATAGTGCTTTTACCAATGCATAAAATGCATGGAGAAGTCATTTCGAATGACTGGTCCTCAGTGTTGTGAGAACGATGATTGGTTAAAATTTTTGGTGGTTTCTTGTTCAGTCCATAGGCCTACATCATGTGGCAAACCGGTGAGCATGTGGCTCTATTAGTATAGGAGATACCTGAAAACTTATCACACTTTTCATCATAGTGCTTTTACCAATGCATAAAATGCATGGAGAAGTCATTTCGAATGACTGGTCCTCAGTGTTGTGAGAACGATGACTGGTTAAAATTTTTGGTGGTTTCTTGTTCAGTCCATAGACCTACATCATGTGGCAAACCGGTGAGCATGTGGCTCTATTAGTATAGGAGATACCTGAAAACATATCACACTTTTCATCATAGTGCTTTTACCAATGCATAAAATGCATGGAGAAGTCATTTCGAATGACTGGTCCTCAGTGTTGTGAGAACGATGACTGGTTAAAATTTTTGGTGGTTTCTTGTTCAGTCCATAGGCCTACATCATGTGGCAAACCGGTGAGCATGTGGCTCTATTAGTATAGGAGATACCTGAAAACATATCACACTTTTCATCATAGTGCTATTACCAATGCATAAAATGCATGGAGAAGTCATTTCGAATGACTGGTCCTCAGTGTTGTGAGAACAATGACTGGTTAAAATTTTTGGTGGTTTCTTGTTCAGTCCATAGGCCTACATCATGTGGCAAACCGGTGAGCATGTGGCTCTATTAGTGTAGGAGATACCTGAAAACATATCACACTTTTCATCATAGTGCATTTACCAATGCATAAAATGCATGGAGAAGTCATTTCGAATGACTGGTCCTCAGTGTTGTGAGAACGATGATTGGTTAAAATTTTTGGTGGTTTCTTGTTCAGTCCATAGGCCTACATCATGTGGCAAACCGGTGAGCATGTGGCTCTATTAGTATAGGAGATACCTGAAAACTTATCACACTTTTCATCATAGTGCTTTTACCAATGCATAAAATGCATGGAGAAGTCATTTCAAATGACTGGTCCTCAGTGTTGTGAGAACGATGACTGGTTAAAATTTTTGGTGGTTTCTTGTTCAGTCCATAGGCCTACATCATGTGGCAAACCGGTGAGCATGTGGCTCTATTAGTATAGGAGATACCTGAAAACATATCACACTTTTCATCATAGTGCTTTTACCAATGCATAAAATGCATGGAGAAGTCATTTCGAATGACTGGTCCTCAGTGTTGTGAGAACGATGACTGGTTAAAATTTTTGGTGGTTTCTTGTTCAGTCCATAGGCCTACATCATGTGGCAAACCGGTGAGCATGTGGCTCTATTAGTATAGGAGATACCTGAAAACATATCACACTTTTCATCATAGTGCTTTTACCAATGCATAAAATGCATGGAGAAGTCATTTCGAATGACTGGTCCTCAGTGTTGTGAGAACGATGACTGGTAAAATTTTTGGTGGTTTCTTGTTCAGTCCATAGGCCTACATCATGTGGCAAACCGGTGAGCATGTGGCTCTATTAGTATAGGAGATACCTGAAAACATATCACACTTTTCATCATAGTGCTTTTACCAATGCATGAAATGCATGGAGAAGTCATTTCGAATGACTGGTCCTCAGTGTTGTGAGAACGATGACTGGTTAAAATTTTTGGTGGTTTCTTGTTCAGTCCATAGGCCTACATCATGTGGCAAACCGGTGAGCATGTGGCTCTATTAGTATAGGAGATACCTGAAAACATATCACACTTTTCATCATAGTGCTTTTACCAATGCATAAAATGCATGGAGAAGTCATTTCGAATGACTGGTCCTCAGTGTTGTGAGAACGATGACTGGTTAAAATTTTTGGTGGTTTCTTGTTCAGTCCATAGGCCTACATCATGTGGCAAACCGGTGAGCATGTGGCTCTATTAGTATAGGAGATACCTGAAAACATATCACACTTTTCATCATAGTGCTTTTACCAATGCATAAAATGCATGGAGAAGTCATTTCGAATGACTGGTCCTCAGTGTTGTGAGAACGATGACTGGTTAAAATTTTTGGTGGTTTCTTGTTCAGTCCATAGGCCTACATCATGTGGCAAACCGGTGAGCATGTGGCTCTATTAGTATAGGAGATACCTGAAAACATATCACACTTTTCATCATAGTGCTTTTACCAATGCATAAAATGCATGGAGAAGTCATTTCGAATGACTGGTCCTCAGTGTTGTGAGAACGATGACTGGTTAAAATTTTTGGTGGTTTCTTGTTCAGTCCATAGGCCTACATCATGTGGCAAACCGGTGAGCATGTGGCTCTATTAGTATAGGAGATACCTGAAAACATATCACACTTTTCATCATAGTGCTTTTACCAATGCATAAAATGCATGGAGAAGTCATTTCGAATGACTGGTCCTCAGTGTTGTGAGAACGATGACTGGTTAAAATTTTTGGTGGTTTCTTGTTCAGTCCATAGGCCTACATCATGTGGCAAACCGGTGAGCATGTGGCTCTATTAGTATAGGAGATACCTGAAAACATATCACACTTTTCATCATAGTGCTTTTACCAATGCATAAAATGCATGGAGAAGTCATTTCGAATGACTGGTCCTCAGTGTTGTGAGAACGATGACTGGTTAAAATTTTTGGTGGTTTCTTGTTCAGTCCATAGGCCTACATCATGTGGCAAACCGGTGAGCATGTGGCTCTATTAGTATAGGAGATACCTGAAAACATATCACACTTTTCATCATAGTGCTTTTACCAATGCATAAAATGCATGGAGAAGTCATTTCGAATGACTGGTCCTCAGTGTTGTGAGAACGATGACTGGTTAAAATTTTTGGTGGTTTCTTGTTCAGTCCATAGGCCTACATCATGTGGCAAACCGGTGAGCATGTGGCTCTATTAGTATAGGAGATACCTGAAAACATATCACACTTTTCATCATAGTGCTTTTACCAATGCATAAAATGCATGGAGAAGTCATTTCGAATGACTGGTCCTCAGTGTTGTGAGAACGATGACTGGTTAAAATTTTTGGTGGTTTCTTGTTCAGTCCATAGGCCTACATCATGTGGCAAACCGGTGAGCATGTGGCTCTATTAGTATAGGAGATACCTGAAAACATATCACACTTTTCATCATAGTGCTTTTACCAATGCATAAAATGCATGGAGAAGTCATTTCGAATGACTGGTCCTCAGTGTTGTGAGAACGATGACTGGTTAAAATTTTTGGTGGTTTCTTGTTCAGTCCATAGGCCTACATCATGTGGCAAACCGGTGAGCATGTGGCTCTATTAGTATAGGAGATACCTGAAAACATATCACACTTTTCATCATAGTGCTTTTACCAATGCATAAAATGCATGGAGAAGTCATTTCGAATGACTGGTCCTCAGTGTTGTGAGAACGATGACTGGTTAAAATTTTTGGTGGTTTCTTGTTCAGTCCATAGGCCTACATCATGTGGCAAACCGGTGAGCATGTGGCTCTATTAGTATAGGAGATACCTGAAAACATATCACACTTTTCATCATAGTGCTTTTACCAATGCATAAAATGCATGGAGAAGTCATTTCGAATGACTGGTCCTCAGTGTTGTGAGAACGATGACTGGTTAAAATTTTTGGTGGTTTCTTGTTCAGTCCATAGGCCTACATCATGTGGCAAACCGGTGAGCATGTGGCTCTATTAGTATAGGAGATACCTGAAAACATATCACACTTTTCATCATAGTGCTTTTACCAATGCATAAAATGCATGGAGAAGTCATTTCGAATGACTGGTCCTCAGTGTTGTGAGAACGATGACTGGTTAAAATTTTTGGTGGTTTCTTGTTCAGTCCATAGGCCTACATCATGTGGCAAACCGGTGAGCATGTGGCTCTATTAGTATAGGAGATACCTGAAAACATATCACACTTTTCATCATAGTGCTTTTACCAATGCATAAAATGCATGGAGAAGTCATTTCGAATGACTGGTCCTCAGTGTTGTGAGAACGATGACTGGTTAAAATTTTTGGTGGTTTCTTGTTCAGTCCATAGGCCTACATCATGTGGCAAACCGGTGAGCATGTGGCTCTATTAGTATAGGAGATACCTGAAAACATATCACACTTTTCATCATAGTGCTTTTACCAATGCATAAAATGCATGGAGAAGTCATTTCGAATGACTGGTCCTCAGTGTTGTGAGAACGATGACTGGTTAAAATTTTTGGTGGTTTCTTGTTCAGTCCATAGGCCTACATCATGTGGCAAACCGGTGAGCATGTGGCTCTATTAGTATAGGAGATACCTGAAAACTTATCACACTTTCTTCATCATAGTGCTTTTACCAATGCATAAAATGCATGGAGAAGTCATTTCGAATGACTGGTCCTCAGTGTTGTGAGAACGATGACTGGTTAAAATTTTTGGTGGTTTCTTGTTCAGTCCATAGGCCTACATCATGTGGCAAACCGGTGAGCATGTGGCTCTATTAGTATAGAGATACCTGAAAACATATCACACTTTTCATCATAGTGCTTTTACCAATGCATAAAATGCATGGAGAAGTCATTTCGAATGACTGGTCCTCAGTGTTGTGAGAACGATGACTGGTTAAAATTTTTGGTGGTTTCTTGTTCAGTCCATAGGCCTACATCATGTGGCAAACCGGTGAGCATGTGGCTCTATTAGTATAGGAGATACCTGAAAACATATCACACTTTTCATCATAGTGCTTTTACCAATGCATAAAATGCATGGAGAAGTCATTTCGAATGACTGGTCCTCAGTGTTGTGAGAACGATGACTGGTTAAAATTTTTGGTGGTTTCTTGTTCAGTCCATAGGCCTACATCATGTGGCAAACCGGTGAGCATGTGGCTCTATTAGTATAGGAGATACCTGAAAACATATCACACTTTTCATCATAGTGCTTTTACCAATGCATAAAATGCATGGAGAAGTCATTTCGAATGACTGGTCCTCAGTGTTGTGAGAACGATGACTGGTTAAAATTTTTGGTGGTTTCTTGTTCAGTCCATAGGCCTACATCATGTGGCAAACCGGTGATCATGTGGCTCTATTAGTATAGGAGATACCTGAAAACATATCACACTTTTCATCATAGTGGCTTTTACCAATGCATAAAATGCATGGAGAAGTCATTTCGAATGACTGGTCCTCAGTGTTGTGAGAACGATGACTGGTTAAAATTTTTGGGTGGTTTCTTGTTCAGTCCATAGGCCTACATCATGTGGCAAACCGTTGAGCATGTGGCTCTATTAGTATAGGAGATACCTGAAAAAATATCACACTTTTCATCATAGTGGCTTTTACCAATGCATAAAATGCATGGGAGAAGTCATTTCGAATAGCTGGTCCTCAGTGTTGTGAGAACGATGACTGGTTAAAATTTTTGGTGGTTTCTTGCTCAGTCCATAGGCCTACATCATGTGGCAAAGCGGTGAGCATGTGGCTCTATTAGTATAGGAGATACCTGAAAACATATCACACTTTTCATCATAGTGCTTTTACCAATGCATAAAATGCATGGAGAAGTCATTTCGAATGACTGGTCCTCAGTGTTGTGAGAACGATGACTGGTTAAAATTTTTGGTGGTTTCTTGTTCAGCTCCATAGGCCTACATCATGTGGCAAAGCGGTGAGCATGTGGCTCTATTAGTATAGGAGATACCTGAAAACATATCACACTTTTCATCATAGTGCTTTTACCAATGCATAAAATGCATGGAGAAGTCATTTCGAATGACTGGTCCTCAGTGTTGTGAGAACGATGACTGGTTAAAATTTTTGGTGGTTTCTTGTTCAGTCCATAGGCCTACATCATGTGGCAAACCGTTGAGCATGTGGCTCTATTAGTATAGGAGATACCTGAAAAAATATCACACTTTTCATCATAGTGCTTTTACCAATGCATAAAATGCATGGAGAAGTCATTTCGAATGGCTGGTCCTCAGTGTTGTGAGAACGATGACTGGTTAAAATTTTTGGTGGTTTCTTGTTCAGTCCATAGGCCTACATCATGTGGCAAAGCGTTGAGCATGTGGCTCTATTAGTATAGGAGATACCTGAAAACATATCACACTTTTCATCATAGTGCTTTTACCAATGCATAAAATGCATGGAGAAGTCATTTCGAATGACTGGTCCTCAGTGTTGTGAGAACGATGACTGGTTAAAATTTTGGTGGTTTCTTGTTCAGTCCATAGGCCTACATCATGTGGCAAACCGGTGAGCATGTGGCTCTATTAGTATAGGAGATACCTGAAAACATATCACACTTTTCATCATAGTGCTCTTACCAATGCATAAAATGCATGGAGAAGTCATTTCGAATGACTGGTCCTCAGTGTTGTGAGAACGATGACTGGTTAAAATTTTTGGTGGTTTCTTGTTCAGTCCATAGGCCTACATCATGTGGCAAACCGGTGAGCATGTGGCTCTATTAGTATAGGAGATACCTGAAAACATATCACACTTTTCATCATAGTGCTCTTACCAATGCATAAAATGCATGGAGAAGTCATTTCGAATGACTGGTCCTCAGTGTTGTGAGAACGATGACTGGTTAAAATTTTTGGTGGTTTCTTGTTCAGTCCATAGGCCTACATCATGTGGCAAACCGGTGAGCATGTGGCTCTATTAGTATAGGAGATACCTGAAACATATCACACTTTTCATCATAGTGCTCTTACCAATGCATAAAATGCATGGAGAAGTCATTTCGAATGACTGGTCCTCAGTGTTGTGAGAACGATGACTGGTTAAAATTTTTGGTGGTTTCTTGTTCAGTCCATAGGCCTACATCATGTGGCAAACCGGTGAGCATGTGGCTCTATTAGTATAGGAGATACCTGAAAACATATCACACTTTTCATCATAGTGCTTTTACCAATGCATAAAATGCATGGAGAAGTCATTTCGAATGACTGGTCCTCAGTGTTGTGAGAACGATGACTGGTTAAAATTTTTGGTGGTTTCTTGTTCAGTCCATAGGCCCTACATCATGTGGCAAACCGGTGAGCATGTGGCTCTATTAGTATAGGAGATACCTGAAAACTATCACACTTTTCATCATAGTGCTTTTACCAATGCATAAAATGCATGGAGAAGTCATTTCGAATGACTGTCCTCAGTGTTGTGAGAACGATGACTGGTTAAAATTTTTGGTGGTTTCTTGTTCAGTCCATAGGCCTACATCATGTGGCAAACCGGTGAGCATGTGGCTCTATTAGTATAGGAGATACCTGAAAACATATCACACTTTTCATCATAGTGCTTTTACCAATGCATAAAATGCATGGAGAAGTCATTTCGAATGACTGGTCCTCAGTGTTGTGAGAACGATGACTGGTTAAAATTTTTGGTGGTTTCTTGTTCAGTCATAGGCCTACATCATGTGGCAAACCGTGAGCATGTGGCTCTATAGTATAGAGATACCTGAAAACATATCACACTTTTCATCATAGTGCTTTTACCAATGCATAAAATGCATGGAGAAGTCATTTCGAATGACTGGTCCTCAGTGTTGTGAGAACGATGACTGGTTAAAATTTTTGGTGGTTTCTTGTTCAGTCCATAGGCCTACATCATGTGGCACACCGGTGAGCATGGTGGCTCTATTAGTATAGGAGATACCTGAAAACATATCACACTTTTCATCATAGTGCTTTTACCAATGCATAAAATGCATGGAGAAGTCATTTCGAATGACTGGTCCTCAGTGTTGTGAGAACGATGACTGTTAAAATTTTTGGTGGTTTCTTGTTCAGTCCATAGGCCTACATCATGTGGCAAACCGGTGAGCATGTGGCTCTGTTAGTATAGGAGATACCTGAAAACTTATCACACTTTTCAATCATAGTGCTTTTACCAATGCATAAAATGCATGGAGAAGTCATTTCGAATGACTGGTCCTCAGTGTTGTGAGAACGATGACTGGTTAAAATTTTTGGTGGTTTCTTGTTCAGTCCATAGGCCTACATCATGTGGCAAACCGGTGAGCATGTGGCTCTATTAGTATAGGAGATACCTGAAAACATATCACACTTTTCATCATAGTGCTTTTACCAATGCATAAAATGCATGGAGAAGTCATTTCGAATGACTGGTCCTCAGTGTTGTGAGAACGATGACTGGTTAAAATTTTTGGTGGTTTCTTGTTCAGTCCATAGGCCTACATCATGTGGCAAACCGGTGAGCATGTGGCTCTATTAGTATAGGAGATACCTGAAAACATATCACACTTTTCATCATAGTGCTTTTACCAATGCATAAAATGCATGGAGAAGTCATTTCGAATGACTGGTCCTCAGTGTTGTGAGAACGATGACTGGTTAAAATTTTTGGTGGTTTCTTGTTCAGTCCATAGGCCTACATCATGTGGCAAACCGGTGAGCATGTGGCTCTATTAGTATAGGAGATACCTGAAAACATATCACACTTTTCATCATAGTGCTTTTACCAATGCATAAAATGCATGGAGAAGTCATTTCGAATGACTGGTCCTCAGTGTTGTGAGAACGATGACTGGTTAAAATTTTTGGTGGTTTCTTGTTCAGTCCATAGGCCTACATCATGTGGCAAAACCGGTGAGCATGTGGCTCTATTAGTATAGGAGATACCTGAAAACATATCACACTTTTCATCATAGTGCTTTTACCAATGCATAAAATGCATGGAGAAGTCATTTCGAATGACTGGTCCTCAGTGTTGTGAGAACGATGACTGGTTAAAATTTTTGGTGGTTTCTTGTTCAGTCCATAGGCCTACATCATGTGGCAAAACCGGTGAGCATGTGGCTCTATTAGTATAGGAGATACCTGAAAACATATCACACTTTTCATCATAGTGCTTTTACCAATGCATAAAATGCATGGAGAAGTCATTTCGAATGACTGGTCCTCAGTGTTGTGAGAACGATGACTGGTTAAAATTTTTGGTGGTTTCTTGTTCAGTCCATAGGCCTACATCATGTGGCAAACCGGTGAGCATGTGGCTCTATTAGTATAGGAGATACCTGAAAACATATCACACTTTTCATCATAGTGCTTTTACCAATGCATAAAATGCATGGAGAAGTCATTTCGAATGACTGGTCCTCAGTGTTGTGAGAACGATGACTGGTTAAAATTTTTGGTGGTTTCTTGTTCAGTCCATAGGCTACATCATGTGGCAAACCGGTGAGCATGTGGCTCTATTAGTATAGGAGATACCTGAAAACATATCACACTTTTCATCATAGTGCTTTTACCAATGCATAAAATGCATGGAGAAGTCATTTCGAATGACTGGTCCTCAGTGTTGTGAGAACGATGACTGGTTAAAATTTTTGGTGGTTTCTTGTTCAGTCCATAGGCCTACATCATGTGGCAAACCGGTGAGCATGTGGCTCTATTAGTATAGGAGATACTGAAAACATATCACACTTTCATCATAGTGCTTTTACCAATGCATAAAATGCATGAGAAGTCATTTCGAATGACTGGTCCTCAGTGTTGTGAGAACGATGACTGGTTAAAATTTTTGGTGGTTTCTTGTTCAGTCCATAGGCCTACATCGTGTGGCAAACCCGGTGAGCATGTGGCTCTATTAGTATAGGAGATACCTGAAAACATCACACTTTTCATCATAGTGCTTTTACCAATGCATAAAATGCATGGAGAAGTCATTTCGAATGACTGGTCCTCAGTGTTGTGAGAACGATGACTGGTTAAAATTTTTGTTGGTTTCTTGTTCAGTCCATAGGCCTACATCATGTGGCAAACCGGTGAGCATGTGGCTCTATTAGTATAGGAGATACCTGAAAACATATCACACTTTTCATCATAGTGCTTTTACCAATGCATAAAATGCATGGAGAAGTCATTTCGAATGACTGGTCCTCAGTGTTGTGAGAACGATGACTGGTTAGAATTTTTGGTGGTTTCTTGTTCAGTCCATAGGCCTACATCATGTGGCAAACCGGTGAGCATGTGGCTCTATTAGTATAGGAGATACCTGAAAACATATCACACTTTTCATCATAGTGCTTTTACCAATGCATAAAATGCATGGAGAAGTCATTTCGAATGACTGGTCCTCAGTGTTGTGAGAACGATGACTGGTTAATATTTTTGGTGGTTTCTTGTTCAGTCCATAGGCCTACATCATGTGGCAAACCGGTGAGCATGTGGCTCTATTAGTATAGGAGATACCTGAAAACATCA
Organism: Ranitomeya imitator; assembly: GCF_032444005.1. NCBI lineage: Eukaryota > Metazoa > Chordata > Amphibia > Anura > Dendrobatidae > Ranitomeya > Ranitomeya imitator. The sequence continues at coordinate 116,778 of NW_027193955.1, read as the reverse complement.
CACTTTTCATCATAGTGCTTTTACCAATGCATAAAATGCATGGAGAAGTCATTTCGAATGACTGGTCCTCAGTGTTGTGAGAACGATGACTGGTTAAAATTTTTGGTGGTTTCTTGTTCAGTCCATAGGCCTACATCATGTGGCAAACCGGTGAGCATGTGGCTCTATTAGTATAGGAGATACCTGAAAACATATCACACTTTTCATCATAGTGCTTTTACCAATGCATAAAATGCATGGAGAAGTCATTTCGAATGACTGGTCCTCAGTGTTGTGAGAACGATGACTGGTTAGAATTTTTGGTGGTTTCTTGTTCAGTCCATAGGCCTACATCATGTGGCAAACCGGTGAGCATGTGGCTCTATTAGTATAGGAGATACCTGAAAACATATCACACTTTTCATCATAGTGCTTTTACCAATGCATAAAATGCATGGAGAAGTCATTTCGAATGACTGGTCCTCAGTGTTGTGAGAACGATGACTGGTTAAAATTTTTGGTGGTTTCTTGTTCAGTCCATAGGCCTACATCATGTGGCAAACCGGTGAGCATGTGGCTCTATTAGTATAGGAGATACCTGAAAACATATCACACTTTTCATCATAGTGCTTTTACCAATGCATAAAATGCATGGAGAAGTCATTTCGAATGACTGGTCCTCAGTGTTGTGAGAACGATGACTGGTTAAAATTTTTGGTTGTTTCTTGTTCAGTCCATAGGCCTACATCATGTGGCAAACCGGTGAGCATGTGGCTCTATTAGTATAGGAGATACCTGAAAACATATCACACTTTTCATCATAGTGCTTTTACCAATGCATAAAATGCATGGAGAAGTCATTTCGAATGACTGGTCCTCAGTGTTGTGAGAACGATGACTGGTTAAAATTTTTGGTGGTTTCTTGTTCAGTCCATAGGCCTACATCATGTGGCAAACCGGTGAGCATGTGGCTCTATTAGTATAGGAGATACCTGAAAACATATCACACTTTTCATCATAGTGCTTTTACCAATGCATAAAATGCATGGAGAAGTCATTTCGAATGACTGGTCCTCAGTGTTGTGAGAACGATGACTGGTTAAAATTTTTGGTGGTTTCTTGTTCAGTCCATAGGCCTACATCATGTGGCAAACCGGTGAGCATGTGGCTCTATTAGTATAGGAGATACCTGAAAACATCACACTTTTCATCATAGTGCTTTTACCAATGCATAAAATGCATGGAGAAGTCATTTCGAATGACTGGTCCTCAGTGTTGTGAGAACGATGACTGGTTAAAATTTTTGGTGGTTTCTTGTTCAGTCCATAGGCCTACATCATGTGGCAAACCGGTGAGCATGTGGCTCTATTAGTATAGGAGATACCTGAAAACATATCACACTTTTCATCATAGTGCTTTTACCAATGCATAAAATGCATGGAGAAGTAATTTCGAATGACTGGTCCTCAGTGTTGTGAGAACGATGACTGGTTAGAATTTTTGGTGGTTTCTTGTTCAGTCCATAGGCCTACATCATGTGGCAAACCGGTGAGCATGTGGCTCTATTAGTATAGGAGATACCTGAAAACATATCACACTTTTCATCATAGTGCTTTTACCAATGCATAAAATGCATGGAGAAGTCATTTCGAATGACTGGTCCTCAGTGTTGTGAGAACGATGACTGGTTAAAATTTTTGGTGGTTTCTTGTTCAGTCCATAGGCCTACATCATGTGGCAAACCGGTGAGCATGTGGCTCTATTAGTATAGGAGATACCTGAAAACATATCACACTTTTCATCATAGTGCTTTTACCAATGCATAAAATGCATGGAGAAGTCATTTCGAATGAATGGTCCTCAGTGTTGTGAGAACGATGACTGGTTAAAATTTTTGGTGGTTTCTTGTTCAGTCCATAGGCCTACATCATGTGGCAAACCGGTGAGCATGTGGCTCTATTAGTATAGGAGATACCTGAAAACATATCACACTTTTCATCATAGTGCTTTTACCAATGCATAAAATGCATGGAGAAGTCATTTCGAATGACTGGTCCTCAGTGTTGTGAGAACGATGACTGGTTAAAATTTTTGGTGGTTTCTTGTTCAGTCCATAGGCCTACATCATGTGGCAAACCGGTGAGCATGTGGCTCTGTTAGTATAGGAGATACCTGAAAACTTATCACACTTTTCAATCATAGTGCTTTTACCAATGCATAAAAAGCATGGAGAAGTCATTTCGAATGACTGGTCCTCAGTGTTGTGAGAACAATGACTGGTTAAAATTTTTGGTGGTTTCTTGTTCAGTCCATAGGCCTACATCATGTGGCAAACCGGTGAGCATGTGGCTCTATTAGTATAGGAGATACCTGAAAACATATCACACTTTTCATCATAGTGCTTTTACCAATGCATAAAATGCATGGAGAAGTCATTTCGAATGACTGGTCCTCAGTGTTGTGAGAACGATGACTGGTTAAAATTTTTGGTGGTTTCTTGTTCAGTCCATAGGCCTACATCATGTGGCAAACCGGTGAGCATGTGGCTCTATTAGTATAGGAGATACCTGAAAACATATCACACTTTTCATCATAGTGCTTTTACCAATGCATAAAATGCATGGAGAAGTCATTTCGAATGACTGGTCCTCAGTGTTGTGAGAACGATGACTGGTTAAAATTTTTGGTGGTTTCTTGTTCAGTCCATAGGCCTACATCATGTGGCAAACCGGTGAGCATGTGGCTCTATTAGTATAGGAGATACCTGAAAACATATCACACTTTTCATCATAGTGCTCTTACCAATGCATAAAATGCATGGAGAAGTCATTTCGAATGACTGGTCCTCAGTGTTGTGAGAACGATGACTGGTTAAAATTTTTGGTGGTTTCTTGTTCAGTCCATAGGCCTACATCATGTGGCAAACCGGTGAGCATGTGGCTCTATTAGTATAGGAGATACCTGAAAACATATCACACTTTTCATCATAGTGCTTTTACCAATGCATAAAATGCATGGAGAAGTCATTTCGAATGACTGGTCCTCAGTGTTGTGAGAACGATGACTGGTTAAAATTTTTGGTGGTTTCTTGTTCAGTCCATAGGCCTACATCATGTGGCAAACCGGTGAGCATGTGGCTCTATTAGTATAGGAGATACCTGAAAACATATCACACTTTTCATCATAGTGCTTTTACCAATGCATAAAATGCATGGAGAAGTCATTTCGAATGACTGGTCCTCAGTGTTGTGAGAACGATGACTGGTTAAAATTTTTGGTGGTTTCTTGTTCAGTCCATAGGCCTACATCATGTGGCAAACCGGTGAGCATGTGGCTCTATTAGTATAGGAGATACCTGAAAACATATCACACTTTTCATCATAGTGCTTTTACCAATGCATAAAATGCATGGAGAAGTCATTTCGAATGACTGGTCCTCAGTGTTGTGAGAACGATGACTGGTTAAAATTTTTGGTGGTTTCTTGTTCAGTCCATAGGCCTACATCATGTGGCAAACCGGTGAGCATGTGGCTCTATTAGTATAGGAGATACCTGAAAACATATCACACTTTTCATCATAGTGCTTTTACCAATGCATAAAATGCATGGAAAAGTCATTTCGAATGACTGGTCCTCAGTGTTGTGAGAACGATGACTGGTTAAAATTTTTGGTGGTTTCTTGTTCAGTCCATAGGCCTACATCATGTGGCAAACCGGTGAGCATGTGGCTCTATTAGTATAGGAGATACCTGAAAACATATCACACTTTTCATCATAGTGCTTTTACCAATGCATAAAATGCATGGAGAAGTCATTTCGAATGACTGGTCCTCAGTGTTGTGAGAACGATGACTGGTTAAAATTTTTGGTGGTTTCTTGTTCAGTCCATAGGCCTACATCATGTGGCAAACCGGTGAGCATGTGGCTCTATTAGTATAGGAGATACCTGAAAACATATCACACTTTTCATCATAGTGCTTTTACCAATGCATAAAATGCATGGAGAAGTCATTTCGAATGACTGGTCCTCAGTGTTGTGAGAACGATGACTGGTTAAAATTTTTGGTGGTTTCTTGTTCAGTCCATAGGCCTACATCATGTGGCAAACCGGTGAGCATGTGGCTCTATTAGTATAGGAGATACCTGAAAACATATCACACTTTTCATCATAGTGCTTTTACCAATGCATAAAATGCATGGAGAAGTCATTTCGAATGACTGGTCCTCAGTGTTGTGAGAACGATGACTGGTTAAAATTTTTGGTGGTTTCTTGTTCAGTCCATAGGCCTACATCATGTGGCAAACCGGTGAGCATGTGGCTCTATTAGTATAGGAGATACCTGAAAACATATCACACTTTTCATCATAGTGCTTTTACCAATGCATAAAATGCATGGAGAAGTCATTTCGAATGACTGGTCCTCAGTGTTGTGAGAACGATGACTGGTTAAAATTTTTGGTGGTTTCTTGTTCAGTCCATAGGCCTACATCATGTGGCAAACCGGTGAGCATGTGGCTCTATTAGTATAGGAGATACCTGAAAACATATCACACTTTTCATCATAGTGCTTTTACCAATGCATAAAATGCATGGAGAAGTCATTTCGAATGACTGGTCCTCAGTGTTGTGAGAACGATGACTGGTTAAAATTTTTGGTGGTTTCTTGTTCAGTCCATAGGCCTACATCATGTGGCAAACCGGTGAGCATGTGGCTCTATTAGTATAGGAGATACCTGAAAACATATCACACTTTTCATCATAGTGCTTTTACCAATGCATAAAATGCATGGAGAAGTCATTTCGAATGACTGGTCCTCAGTGTTGTGAGAACGATGACTGGTTAAAATTTTTGGTGGTTTCTTGTTCAGTCCATAGGCCTACATCATGTGGCAAACCGGTGAGCATGTGGCTCTATTAGTATAGGAGATACCTGAAAACATATCACACTTTTCATCATAGTGCTTTTACCAATGCATAAAATGCATGGAGAAGTCATTTCGAATGACTGGTCCTCAGTGTTGTGAGAACGATGACTGGTTAAAATTTTTGGTGGTTTCTTGTTCAGTCCATAGGCCTACATCGTGTGGCAAACCGGTGAGCATGTGGCTCTATTAGTATAGGAGATACCTGAAAACATCACACTTTTCAACATAGTGCTTTTACCAATGCATAAAATGCATGGAGAAGTCATTTCGAATGACTGGTCCTCAGTGTTGTGAGAACGATGACTGGTTAGAATTTTTGGTGGTTTCTTGTTCAGTCCATAGGCCTACATCATGTGGCAAACCGGTGAGCATGTGGCTCTATTAGTATAGGAGATACCTGAAAACATATCACACTTTTCATCATAGTGCTTTTACCAATGCATAAAATGCATGGAGAAGTCATTTCGAATGACTGGTCCTCAGTGTTGTGAGAACGATGACTGGTTAAAATTTTTGGTGGTTTCTTGTTCAGTCCATAGGCCTACATCATGTGGCAAACCGGTGAGCATGTGGCTCTATTAGTATAGGAGATACCTGAAAACATATCACACTTTTCATCATAGTGCTTTTACCAATGCATAAAATGCATGGAGAAGTCATTTCGAATGACTGGTCCTCAGTGTTGTGAGAACGATGACTGGTTAATATTTTTGGTGGTTTCTTGTTCAGTCCATAGGCCTACATCATGTGGCAAACCGGTGAGCATGTGGCTCTATTAGTATAGGAGATACCTGAAAACATCACACTTTTCATCATAGTGCTTTTACCAATGCATAAAATGCATGGAGAAGTCATTTCGAATGACTGGTCCTCAGTGTTGTGAGAACGATGACTGGTTAAAATTTTTGGTGGTTTCTTGTTCAGTCCATAGGCCTACATCATGTGGCAAACCGGTGAGCATGTGGCTCTATTAGTATAGGAGATACCTGAAAACATATCACACTTTTCATCATAGTGCTTTTACCAATGCATAAAATGCATGGAGAAGTCATTTCGAATGACTGGTCCTCAGTGTTGTGAGAACGATGACTGGTTAGAATTTTTGGTGGTTTCTTGTTCAGTCCATAGGCCTACATCATGTGGCAAACCGGTGAGCATGTGGCTCTATTAGTATAGGAGATACCTGAAAACATATCACACTTTTCATCATAGTGCTTTTACCAATGCATAAAATGCATGGAGAAGTCATTTCGAATGACTGGTCCTCAGTGTTGTGAGAACGATGACTGGTTAAAATTTTTGGTGGTTTCTTGTTCAGTCCATAGGCCTACATCATGTGGCAAACCGGTGAGCATGTGGCTCTATTAGTATAGGAGATACCTGAAAACATATCACACTTTTCATCATAGTGCTTTTACCAATGCATAAAATGCATGGAGAAGTCATTTCGAATGACTGGTCCTCAGTGTTGTGAGAACGATGACTGGTTAAAATTTTTGGTTGTTTCTTGTTCAGTCCATAGGCCTACATCATGTGGCAAACCGGTGAGCATGTGGCTCTATTAGTATAGGAGATACCTGAAAACATATCACACTTTTCATCATAGTGCTTTTACCAATGCATAAAATGCATGGAGAAGTCATTTCGAATGACTGGTCCTCAGTGTTGTGAGAACGATGACTGGTTAAAATTTTTGGTGGTTTCTTGTTCAGTCCATAGGCCTACATCATGTGGCAAACCGGTGAGCATGTGGCTCTATTAGTATAGGAGATACCTGAAAACATATCACACTTTTCATCATAGTGCTTTTACCAATGCATAAAATGCATGGAGAAGTCATTTCGAATGACTGGTCCTCAGTGTTGTGAGAACGATGACTGGTTAAAATTTTTGGTGGTTTCTTGTTCAGTCCATAGGCCTACATCATGTGGCAAACCGGTGAGCATGTGGCTCTATTAGTATAGGAGATACCTGAAAACATATCACACTTTTCATCATAGTGCTTTTACCAATGCATAAAATGCATGGAGAAGTCATTTCGAATGACTGGTCCTCAGTGTTGTGAGAACGATGACTGGTTAAAATTTTTGGTGGTTTCTTGTTCAGTCCATAGGCCTACATCATGTGGCAAACCGGTGAGCATGTGGCTCTATTAGTATAGGAGATACCTGAAAACATCACACTTTTCATCATAGTGCTTTTACCAATGCATAAAATGCATGGAGAAGTCATTTCGAATGACTGGTCCTCAGTGTTGTGAGAACGATGACTGGTTAAAATTTTTGGTGGTTTCTTGTTCAGTCCATAGGCCTACATCATGTGGCAAACCGGTGAGCATGTGGCTCTATTAGTATAGGAGATACCTGAAAACATATCACACTTTTCATCATAGTGCTTTTACCAATGCATAAAATGCATGGAGAAGTAATTTCGAATGACTGGTCCTCAGTGTTGTGAGAACGATGACTGGTTAGAATTTTTGGTGGTTTCTTGTTCAGTCCATAGGCCTACATCATGTGGCAAACCGGTGAGCATGTGGCTCTATTAGTATAGGAGATACCTGAAAACATATCACACTTTTCATCATAGTGCTTTTACCAATGCATAAAATGCATGGAGAAGTCATTTCGAATGACTGGTCCTCAGTGTTGTGAGAACGATGACTGGTTAAAATTTTTGGTGGTTTCTTGTTCAGTCCATAGGCCTACATCATGTGGCAAACCGGTGAGCATGTGGCTCTATTAGTATAGGAGATACCTGAAAACATATCACACTTTTCATCATAGTGCTTTTACCAATGCATAAAATGCATGGAGAAGTCATTTCGAATGAATGGTCCTCAGTGTTGTGAGAACGATGACTGGTTAAAATTTTTGGTGGTTTCTTGTTCAGTCCATAGGCCTACATCATGTGGCAAACCGGTGAGCATGTGGCTCTATTAGTATAGGAGATACCTGAAAACATATCACACTTTTCATCATAGTGCTTTTACCAATGCATAAAATGCATGGAGAAGTCATTTCGAATGACTGGTCCTCAGTGTTGTGAGAACGATGACTGGTTAAAATTTTTGGTGGTTTCTTGTTCAGTCCATAGGCCTACATCATGTGGCAAACCGGTGAGCATGTGGCTCTGTTAGTATAGGAGATACCTGAAAACTTATCACACTTTTCAATCATAGTGCTTTTACCAATGCATAAAAAGCATGGAGAAGTCATTTCGAATGACTGGTCCTCAGTGTTGTGAGAACAATGACTGGTTAAAATTTTTGGTGGTTTCTTGTTCAGTCCATAGGCCTACATCATGTGGCAAACCGGTGAGCATGTGGCTCTATTAGTATAGGAGATACCTGAAAACATATCACACTTTTCATCATAGTGCTTTTACCAATGCATAAAATGCATGGAGAAGTCATTTCGAATGACTGGTCCTCAGTGTTGTGAGAACGATGACTGGTTAAAATTTTTGGTGGTTTCTTGTTCAGTCCATAGGCCTACATCATGTGGCAAACCGGTGAGCATGTGGCTCTATTAGTATAGGAGATACCTGAAAACATATCACACTTTTCATCATAGTGCTTTTACCAATGCATAAAATGCATGGAGAAGTCATTTCGAATGACTGGTCCTCAGTGTTGTGAGAACGATGACTGGTTAAAATTTTTGGTGGTTTCTTGTTCAGTCCATAGGCCTACATCATGTGGCAAACCGGTGAGCATGTGGCTCTATTAGTATAGGAGATACCTGAAAACATATCACACTTTTCATCATAGTGCTCTTACCAATGCATAAAATGCATGGAGAAGTCATTTCGAATGACTGGTCCTCAGTGTTGTGAGAACGATGACTGGTTAAAATTTTTGGTGGTTTCTTGTTCAGTCCATAGGCCTACATCATGTGGCAAACCGGTGAGCATGTGGCTCTATTAGTATAGGAGATACCTGAAAACATATCACACTTTTCATCATAGTGCTTTTACCAATGCATAAAATGCATGGAGAAGTCATTTCGAATGACTGGTCCTCAGTGTTGTGAGAACGATGACTGGTTAAAATTTTTGGTGGTTTCTTGTTCAGTCCATAGGCCTACATCATGTGGCAAACCGGTGAGCATGTGGCTCTATTAGTATAGGAGATACCTGAAAACATATCACACTTTTCATCATAGTGCTTTTACCAATGCATAAAATGCATGGAGAAGTCATTTCGAATGACTGGTCCTCAGTGTTGTGAGAACGATGACTGGTTAAAATTTTTGGTGGTTTCTTGTTCAGTCCATAGGCCTACATCATGTGGCAAACCGGTGAGCATGTGGCTCTATTAGTATAGGAGATACCTGAAAACATATCACACTTTTCATCATAGTGCTTTTACCAATGCATAAAATGCATGGAGAAGTCATTTCGAATGACTGGTCCTCAGTGTTGTGAGAACGATGACTGGTTAAAATTTTTGGTGGTTTCTTGTTCAGTCCATAGGCCTACATCATGTGGCAAACCGGTGAGCATGTGGCTCTATTAGTATAGGAGATACCTGAAAACATATCACACTTTTCATCATAGTGCTTTTACCAATGCATAAAATGCATGGAAAAGTCATTTCGAATGACTGGTCCTCAGTGTTGTGAGAACGATGACTGGTTAAAATTTTTGGTGGTTTCTTGTTCAGTCCATAGGCCTACATCATGTGGCAAACCGGTGAGCATGTGGCTCTATTAGTATAGGAGATACCTGAAAACATATCACACTTTTCATCATAGTGCTTTTACCAATGCATAAAATGCATGGAGAAGTCATTTCGAATGACTGGTCCTCAGTGTTGTGAGAACGATGACTGGTTAAAATTTTTGGTGGTTTCTTGTTCAGTCCATAGGCCTACATCATGTGGCAAACCGGTGAGCATGTGGCTCTATTAGTATAGGAGATACCTGAAAACATATCACACTTTTCATCATAGTGCTTTTACCAATGCATAAAATGCATGGAGAAGTCATTTCGAATGACTGGTCCTCAGTGTTGTGAGAACGATGACTGGTTAAAATTTTTGGTGGTTTCTTGTTCAGTCCATAGGCCTACATCATGTGGCAAACCGGTGAGCATGTGGCTCTATCAGTATAGGAGATACCTGAAAACATATCACACTTTTCATCATAGTGCTTTTACCAATGCATAAAATGCATGGAGAAGTCATTTCGAATGACTGGTCCTCAGTGTTGTGAGAACGATGACTGGTTAAAATTTTTGGTGGTTTCTTGTTCAGTCCATAGGCCTACATCATGTGGCAAACCGGTGAGCATGTGGCTCTATTAGTATAGGAGATACCTGAAAACATATCACACTTTTCATCATAGTGCTTTTACCAATGCATAAAATGCATGGAGAAGTCATTTCGAATGACTGGTCCTCAGTGTTGTGAGAACGATGACTGGTTAAAATTTTTGGTGGTTTCTTGTTCAGTCCATAGGCCTACATCATGTGGCAAACCAGTGAGCATGTGGCTCCATTAGTATAGGAGATACCTGAAAACATATCACACTTTTCATCATAGTGCTTTTACCAATGCATAAAATGCATGGAGAAGTCATTTCGAATGACTGGTCCTCAGTGTTGTGAGAACAATGACTGGTTAAAATTTTTGGTGGTTTCTTGTTCAGTCCATAGGCCTACATCATGTGGCAAACCGGTGAGCATGTGGCTCTATTAGTATAGGAGATACCTGAAAACATATCACACTTTTCATCATAGTGCTTTTACCAATGCATAAAACGCATGGAGAAGTCATTTCGAATGACTGGTCCTCAGTGTTGTGAGAACGATGACTGGTTAAAATTTTTGGTGGTTTCTTGTTCAGTCCATAGGCCTACATCATGTGGCAAACCAGTGAGCATGTGGCTCTATTAGTATAGGAGATACCTGAAAACATATCACACTTTTCATCATAGTGCTTTTACCAATGCATAAAATGCATGGAGAAGTCATTTCGAATGACTGGTCCTCAGTGTTGTGAGAACGATGACTGGTTAAAATTTTTGGTGGTTTCTTGTTCAGTCCATAGGCCTACATCATGTGGCAAACCGGTGAGCATGTGGCTCTATTAGTATAGGAGATACCTGAAAACATATCACACTTTTCATCATAGTGCTTTTACCAATGCATAAAATGCATGGAGAAGTCATTTCGAATGACTGGTCCTCAGTGTTGTGAGAACGATGACTGGTTAAAATTTTTGGTGGTTTCTTGTTCAGTCCATAGACCTACATCATGTGGCAAACCGGTGAGCATGTGGCTCTATTAGTATAGGAGATACCTGAAAACATATCACACTTTTCATCATAGTGCTTTTACCAATGCATAAAATGCATGGAGAAGTCATTTCGAATGACTGGTCCTCAGTGTTGTGAGAACGATGACTGGTTAAAATTTTTGGTGGTTTCTTGTTCAGTCCATAGGCCTATATCATGTGGCAAACCGGTGAGCATGTGGCTCTATTAGTATAGGAGATACCTGAAAACATATCACACTTTTCATCATAGTGCTTTTACCAATGCATAAAATGCATGGAGAAGTCATTTCGAATGACTGGTCCTCAGTGTTGTGAGAACGATGACTGGTTAAAATTTTTGGTGGTTTCTTGTTCAGTCCATAGGCCTACATCATGTGGCAAACCGTTGAGCATGTGGCTCTATTAGTATAGGAGATACCTGAAAAAATATCACACTTTTCATCATAGTGCTTTTACCAATGCATAAAATGCATGGAGAAGTCATTTCGAATGGCTGGTCCTCAGTGTTGTGAGAACGATGACTGGTTAAAATTTTTGGTGGTTTCTTGTTCAGTCCATAGGCCTACATCATGTGGCAAAGCGGTGAGCATGTGGCTCTATTAGTATAGGAGATACCTGAAAACATATCACACTTTTCATCATAGTGCTTTTACCAATGCATAAAATGCATGGAGAAGTCATTTCGAATGACTGGTCCTCAGTGTTGTGAGAACGATGACTGGTTAAAATTTTTGGTGGTTTCTTGTTCAGTCCATAGGCCTACATCATGTGGCAAACCGGTGAGCATGTGGCTCTATTAGTATAGGAGATACCTGAAAACATATCACACTTTTCATCATAGTGCTCTTACCAATGCATAAAATGCATGGAGAAGTCATTTCGAATGACTGGTCCTCAGTGTTGTGAGAACGATGACTGGTTAAAATTTTTGGTGGTTTCTTGTTCAGTCCATAGGCCTACATCATGTGGCAAACCGGTGAGCATGTGGCTCTATTAGTATAGGAGATACCTGAAAACATATCACACTTTTCATCATAGTGCTCTTACCAATGCATAAAATGCATGGAGAAGTCATTTCGAATGACTGGTCCTCAGTGTTGTGAGAACGATGACTGGTTAAAATTTTTGGTGGTTTCTTGTTCAGTCCATAGGCCTACATCATGTGGCAAACCGGTGAGCATGTGGCTCTATTAGTATAGGAGATACCTGAAAACATATCACACTTTTCATCATAGTGCTTTTACCAATGCATAAAATGCATGGAGAAGTCATTTCGAATGACTGGTCCTCAGTGTTGTGAGAACGATGACTGGTTAAAATTTTTGGTGGTTTCTTGTTCAGTCCATAGGCCTACATCATGTGGCAAACCGGTGAGCATGTGGCTCTATTAGTATAGGAGATACCTGAAAACTTATCACACTTTTCAATCATAGTGCTTTTACCAATGCATAAAATGCATGGAGAAGTCATTTCGAATTACTGGTCCTCAGTGTTGTGAGAACGATGACTGGTTAAAATTTTTGGTGGTTTCTTGTTCAGTCCATAGGCCTACATCATGTGGCAAACCGGTGAGCATGTGGCTCTATTAGTATAGGAGATACCTGAAAACATATCACACTTTTCATCATAGTGCTTTTACCAATGCATAAAATGCATGGAGAAGTCATTTCGAATGACTGGTCCTCAGTGTTGTGAGAACGATGACTGGTTAAAATTTTTGGTGGTTTCTTGTTCAGTCCATAGGCCTACATCATGTGGCAAACCGGTGAGCATGTGGCTCTATTAGTATAGGAGATACCTGAAAACATATCACACTTTCCATCATAGTGCTTTTACCAATGCATAAAATGCATGGAGAAGTCATTTCGAATGACTGGTCCTCAGTGTTGTGAGAACGATGACTGGTTAAAATTTTTGGTGGTTTCTTGTTCAGTCCATAGGCCTACATCATGTGGCAAACCGGTGAGCATGTGGCTCTATTAGTATAGGAGATACCTGAAAACATATCACACTTTTCATCATAGTGCTTTTACCAATGCATAAAATGCATGGAGAAGTCATTTCGAATGACTGGTCCTCAGTGTTGTGAGAACGATGACTGGTTAAAATTTTTGGTGGTTTCTTGTTCAGTCCATAGGCCTACATCATGTGGCAAACCGGTGAGCATGTGGCTCTATTAGTATAAGAGATACCTGAAAACATATCACACTTTTCATCATAGTGCTTTTACCAATGCATAAAATGCATGGAGAAGTCATTTCGAATGACTGGTCCTCAGTGTTGTGAGAACGATGACTGGTTAAAATTTTTGGTGGTTTCTTGTTCAGTCCATAGGCCTACATCATGTGGCAAACCGGTGAGCATGTGGCTCTGTTAGTATAGGAGATACCTGAAAACTTATCACACTTTTCAATCATAGTGCTTTTACCAATGCATAAAATGCATGGAGAAGTCATTTCGAATGACTGTTCCTCAGTGTTGTGAGAACGATGACTGGTTAAAATTTTTGGTGGTTTCTTGTTCAGTCCATAGGCCTACATCATGTGGCAAACCGGTGAGCATGTGGCTCTATTAGTATAGGAGATATCTGAAAACATATCACACTTTTCATCATAGTGCTTTTACCAATGCATAAAATGCATGGAGAAGTCATTTCGAATGACTGGTCCTCAGTGTTGTGAGAACGATGACTGGTTAAAATTTTTGGTGGTTTCTTGTTCAGTCCATAGGCCTACATCATGTGGCAAACCGGTGAGCATGTGGCTCTATTAGTATAGGAGATACCTGAAAACATATCACACTTTTCATCATAGTGCTTTTACCAATGCATAAAATGCATGGAGAAGTCATTTCGAATGACTGGTCCTCAGTGTTGTGAGAACGATGACTGGTTAGAATTTTTGGTGGTTTCTTGTTCAGTCCATAGGCCTACATCATGTGGCAAACCGGTGAGCATGTGGCTCTATTAGTATAGGAGATACCTGAAAACATATCACACTTTTCATCATAGTGCTTTTACCAATGCATAAAATGCATGGAGAAGTCATTTCGAATGACTGGTCCTCAGTGTTGTGAGAACGATGACTGGTTAAAATTTTTGGTGGTTTCTTGTTCAGTCCATAGGCCTACATCATGTGGCAAACCGGTGAGCATGTGGCTCTATTAGTATAGGAGATACCTGAAAACATATCACACTTTTCATCATAGTGCTTTTACCAATGCATAAAATGCATGGAGAAGTCATTTCGAATGACTGGTCCTCAGTGTTGTGAGAACGATGACTGGTTAAAATTTTTGGTGGTTTCTTGTTCAGTCCATAGGCCTACATCATGTGGCAAACCGGTGAGCATGTGGCTCTATTAGTATAGGAGATACCTGAAAACATCACACTTTTCATCATAGTGCTTTTACCAATGCATAAAATGCATGGAGAAGTCATTTCGAATGACTGGTCCTCAGTGTTGTGAGAACGATGACTGGTTAAAATTTTTGGTGGTTTCTTGTTCAGTCCATAGGCCTACATCATGTGGCAAACCGGTGAGCATGTGGCTCTATTAGTATAGGAGATACCTGAAAACATATCACACTTTTCATCATAGTGCTTTTACCAATGCATAAAATGCATGGAGAAGTCATTTCGAATGACTGGTCCTCAGTGTTGTGAGAACGATGACTGGTTAGAATTCTTGGTGGTTTCTTGTTCAGTCCATAGGCCTACATCATGTGGCAAACCGGTGAGCATGTGGCTCTATTAGTATAGGAGATACCTGAAAACATATCACACTTTTCATCATAGTGCTTTTACCAATGCATAAAATGCATGGAGAAGTCATTTCGAATGACTGGTCCTCAGTGTTGTGAGAACGATGACTGGTTAAAATTTTTGGTGGTTTCTTGTTCAGTCCATAGGCCTACATCATGTGGCAAACCGGTGAGCATGTGGCTCTATTAGTATAGGAGATACCTGAAAACATATCACACTTTTCATCATAGTGCTTTTACCAATGCATAAAATGCATGGAGAAGTCATTTCGAATGACTGGTCCTCAGTGTTGTGAGAACGATGACTGGTTAAAATTTTTGGTGGTTTCTTGTTCAGTCCATAGGCCTACATCATGTGGCAAACCGGTGAGCATGTGGCTCTATTAGTATAGGAGATACCTGAAAACATATCACACTTTTCATCATAGTGCTTTTACCAATGCATAAAATGCATGGAGAAGTCATTTCGAATGACTGGTCCTCAGTGTTGTGAGAACGATGACTGGTTAAAATTTTTGGTGGTTTCTTGTTCAGTCCATAGGCCTACATCATGTGGCAAACCGGTGAGCATGTGGCTCTATTAGTATAGGAGATACCTGAAAACATATCACACTTTTCATCATAGTGCTTTTACCAATGCATAAAATGCATGGAGAAGTCATTTCGAATGACTGGTCCTCAGTGTTGTGAGAACGATGACTGGTTAAAATTTTTGGTGGTTTCTTGTTCAGTCCATAGGCCTACATCATGTGGCAAACCGGTGAGCATGTGGCTCTATTAGTATAGGAGATACCTGAAAACATATCACACTTTTCATCATAGTGCTTTTACCAATGCATAAAATGCATGGAGAAGTCATTTCGAATGACTGGTCCTCAGTGTTGTGAGAACGATGACTGGTTAAAATTTTTGGTGGTTTCTTGTTCAGTCCATAGGCCTACATCATGTGGCAAACCGGTGAGCATGTGGCTCTATTAGTATAGGAGATACCTGAAAACATATCACACTTTTCATCATAGTGCTTTTACCAATGCATAAAATGCATGGAGAAGTCATTTCGAATGACTGGTCCTCAGTGTTGTGAGAACGATGACTGGTTAAAATTTTTGGTGGTTTCTTGTTCAGTCCATAGGCCTACATCATGTGGCAAACCGGTGAGCATGTGGCTCTATTAGTATAGGAGATACCTGAAAACATATCACACTTTTCATCATAGTGCTCTTACCAATGCATAAAATGCATGGAGAAGTCATTTCGAATGACTGGTCCTCAGTGTTGTGAGAACGATGACTGGTTAAAATTTTTGGTGGTTTCTTGTTCAGTCCATAGGCCTACATCATGTGGCAAACCGGTGAGCATGTGGCTCTATTAGTATAGGAGATACCTGAAAACATATCACACTTTTCATCATAGTGCTTTTACCAATGCATAAAATGCATGGAGAAGTCATTTCGAATGACTGGTCCTCAGTGTTGTGAGAACGATGACTGGTTAAAATTTTTGGTGGTTTCTTGTTCAGTCCATAGGCCTACATCATGTAAACCGGTGAGCATGTGGCTCTATTAGTATAGGAGATACCTGAAAACATATCACACTTTTCATCATAGTGCTTTTACCAATGCATAAAATGCATGGAGAAGTCATTTCGAATGACTGGTCCTCAGTGTTGTGAGAACGATGACTGGTTAAAATTTTTGGTGGTTTCTTGTTCAGTCCATAGGCCTACATCATGTGGCAAACCGGTGAGCATGTGGCTCTATTAGTATAGGAGATACCTGAAAACATATCACACTTTTCATCATAGTGCTTTTACCAATGCATAAAATGCATGGAGAAGTCATTTCGAATGACTGGTCCTCAGTGTTGTGAGAACGATGACTGGTTAAAATTTTTGGTGGTTTCTTGTTCAGTCCATAGGCCTACATCATGTGGCAAACCGTGAGCATGTGGCTCTATTAGTATAGGAGATACCTGAAAACATATCACACTTTTCATCATAGTGCTTTTACCAATGCATAAAATGCATGGAGAAGTCATTTCGAATGACTGGTCCTCAGTGTTGTGAGAACGATGACTGGTTAAAATTTTTGGTGGTTTCTTGTTCAGTCCATAGGCCTACATCATGTGGCAAACCGGTGAGCATGTGGCTCTATTAGTATAGGAGATACCTGAAAACATATCACACTTTTCATCATAGTGCTTTTACCAATGCATAAAATGCATGGGAGAAGTCATTTCGAATGACTGGTCCTCAGTGTTGTGAGAACGATGACTGGTTAAAATTTTTGGTGGTTTCTTGTTCAGTCCATAGGCCTACATCATGTGGGCAAACCGGTGAGCATGTGGCTCTATTAGTATAGGAGATACCTGAAAACATATCACACTTTTCATCATAGTGCTTTTACCAATGCATAAAATGCATGGAGAAGTCATTTCGAATGACTGGTCCTCAGTGTTGTGAGAACGATGACTGGTTAAAATTTTTGGTGGGTTTCTTGTTCAGTCCATAGGCCTACATCATGTGGCAAACCGGTGAGCATGTGGCTCTATTAGTATAGGAGATACCTGAAAACATATCACACTTTTCATCATAGTGCTTTTTACCAATGCATAAAATGCATGGAGAAGTCATTTCGAATGACTGGTCCTCAGTGTTGTGAGAACGATGACTGGTTAAAATTTTTGGTGGTTTCCTTGTTCAGTCCATAGGCCTACATCATGTGGCAAACGGTGAGCATGTGGCTCTATTAGTATAGGAGATACCTGAAAACATATCACACTTTTCATCATAGTGCTTTTACCAATGCATAAAATGCATGGAGAAGTCATTTCGAATGACTGGTCCTCAGTGTTGTGAGAACGATGACTGGTTAAAATTTTTGGTGGTTTCTTGTTCAGTCCATAGGCCTACATCATGTGGCAAACCGGTGAGCATGTGGCTCTATTAGTATAGGAGATACCTGAAAACATATCACACTTTTCATCATAGTGCTTTTACCAATGCATAAAATGCATGGAGTAGTCATTTCGAATGACTGGTCCTCAGTGTTGTGAGAACGATGACTGGTTAAAATTTTTGGTGGTTGTCTTGTTCAGTCCATAGGCCTACATCATGTGGCAAACCGGTGAGCATGTGGCTCTATTAGTATAGGAGATTACCTGAAAACATATCACACTTTTCATCAGTGCTTTTACCAATGCATAAAATGCATGGAGAAGTCATTTCGAATGACTGGTCCTCAGTGTTGTGAGAACGATGACTGGTTAAAAATTTTTGGTGGTTTCTTGTTCAGTCCATAGGCCTACATCATGTGGCAAACCGGTGAGCATGTGGCTCTATTAGTATAGGAGATACCTGAAAACATATCACACTTTTCATCATAGTGCTTTTACCAATGCATAAAATGCATGGAGTAGTCATTTCGAATGACTGGTCCTCAGTGTTGTGAGAACGATGACTGGTTAAAATTTTTGGTGGTTTCTTGTTCAGTCCATAGGCCTACATCATGTGCAAACCGGTGAGCATGTGGCTCTATTAGTATAGGAGATACCTGAAAACATATCACACTTTTCATCATAGTGCTTTTACCAATGCATAAAATGCATGGAGAAGTCATTTCGAATGACTGGTCCTCAGTGTTGTGAGAACGATGACTGGTTAAAATTTTTGGTGGTTTCTTGTTCAGTCCATAGGCCTACATCATGTGGCAAACCGGTGAGCATGTGGCTCTATTAGTATAGGAGATACCTGAAAACATATCACACTTTTCATCATAGTGCTTTTACCAATGCATAAAATGCCTGGAGAAGTCATTTCGAATGACTGGTCCTCAGTGTTGTGAGAACGATGACTGGTTAAAATTTTTGGTGGTTTCTTGTTCAGTCCATAGGCCTACATCATGTGGCAAACCGGTGAGCATGTGGCTCTATTAGTATAGGAGATACCTGAAAACATATCACACTTTTCATCATAGTGCTTTTACCAATGCATAAAATGCATGAAGAAGTCATTTCGAATGACTTGGTCCTCAGTGTTGTGAGAACGATGACTGGTTAAAATTTTTGGTGGTTTCTTGTTCAGTCCATAGGCCTACATCATGTGGCAAACCGGTGAGCATGTGGCTCTATTAGTATAGGAGATACCTGAAACATATCACACTTTTCATCATAGTGCTTTTACCAATGCATAAAATGCATGGAGAAGTCATTTCGAATGACTGGTCCTCAGTGTTGTGAGAACGATGACTGGTTAAAATTTTTGGTGGTTTCTTGTTCAGTCCATAGGCCTACATCATGTGGGAAACCGGTGAGCATGTGGCTCTATTAGTATAGGAGATACCTGAAAACATATCACACTTTTCATCATAGTGCTTTTACCAATGCATAAAATGCATGGAGAAGTCATTTCGAATGACTGGTCCTCAGTGTTGTAAGAACGATGACTGGTTAAAATTTTTGGTGGTTTCTTGTTCAGTCCATAGGCCTACATCATGTGGCAAACCGGTGAGCATGTGGCTCTATTAGTATAGGAGATACCTGAAAACATATCACACTTTTCATCATAGTGCTTTTACCAATGCATAAAATGCATGGAGAAGTCATTTCGAATGACTGGTCCTCAGTGTTGTGAGAACGATGACTGGTTAAAATTTTTGGTGGTTTCTTGTTCAGTCCATAGGCCTACATCATGTGGCAAACCGGTGAGCATGTGGCTCTATTAGTATAGGAGATACCTGAAAACATATCACACTTTTCATCAAGTGCTTTTACCAATGCATAAAATGCATGGAGAAGTCATTTCGAATGACTGGTCCTCAGTGTTGTGAGAACGATGACTGGTTAAAATTTTTGGTGGTTTCTTGTTCAGTCCATAGGCCTACATCATGTGGCAAACCGGTGAGCATGTGGCTCTATTAGTATAGGAGATACCTGAAAACATATCACACTTTTCATCATAGTGCTTTTACCAATGCATAAAAATGCATGGAGAAGTCATTTCGAATGACTGGTCCTCAGTGTTGTGAGAACGATGACTGGTTAAAATTTTTGGGTGGTTTCTTGTTCAGTCCATAGGCCTACATCATGTGGCAAACCGGTGAGCATGTGGCTCTATTAGTATAGGAGATACCTGAAAACATATCACACTTTTCATCATAGTGCTTTTACCAATGCATAAAATGCATGGAGAAGTCATTTCGAATGACTGGTCCTCAGTGTTGTGAGAACGATGACTGGTTAAAATTTTTGGTGGTTTCTTGTTCAGTCCCATAGGCCTACATCATGTGGCAAACCGGTGAGCATGTGGCTCTATTAGTATAGGAGATACCTGAAAACATATCACACTTTTCATCATAGTGCTTTTACCAATGCATAAAATGCATGGAGAAGTCATTTCGAATGACTGGTCCTCAGTGTTGTGAGAACGATGACTGGTTAAAATTTTTGGTGGTTTCTTGTTCAGTCCATAGGCCCTACATCATGTGGCAAACTGGTGAGCATGTGGCTCTATTAGTATAGGAGATACCTGAAAACATATCACACTTTTCATCATAGTGCTTTTACCAATGCATAAAATGCATGGAGAAGTCATTTCGAATGACTGGTCCTCAGTGTTGTGAGAACGATGACTGGTTAAAATTTTTGGTGGTTTCTTGTTCAGTCCATAGGCCTACATCATGTGGCAAACGGTGAGCATGTGGCTCTATTAGTATAGGAGATACCTGAAAACATATCACACTTTTCATCATAGTGCTTTTACCAATGCATAAAATGCATGGAGAAGTCATTTCGAATGACTGGTCCTCAGTGTTGTGAGAACAATGACTGGTTAAAATTTTTGGTGGTTTCTTGTTCAGTCCATAGGCCTCTACATCATGTGGCAAACCGGTGAGCATGTGGCTCTATTAGTATAGGAGATACCTGAAAACATATCACACTTTTCATCATAGTGCTTTTACCAATGCATAAAATGCATGGAGAAGTCATTTCGAATGACTGGTCCTCAGTGTTGTGAGAACGATGACTGGTTAAAATTTTTGGTGGTTTCTTGTTCAGTCCATAGGCCTACATCATGTGGCAAACCGGTGAGCATGTGGCTCTATTAGTATAGGAGATACCTGAAAACATATCACACTTTTCATCATAGTGCTTTTACCAATGCATAAAATGCATGGAGAAGTCATTTCGAATGACTGGTCCTCAGTGTTGTGAGAACGATGACTGGTTAAAATTTTTGGTGGTTTCTTGTTCAGTCCATAGGCCTACATCATGTGGCAAACCGGTGAGCATGTGGCTCTATTAGTATAGGAGATACCTGAAAACATATCACACTTTTCATCATAGTGCTTTTACCAATGCATAAAATGCATGGGAGAAGTCATTTCGAATGACTGGTCCTCAGTGTTGTGAGAACGATGACTGGTTAAAATTTTTGGTGGTTTCTTGTTCAGTCCATAGGCCTACATCATGTGGGCAAACCGGTGAGCATGTGGCTCTATTAGTATAGGAGATACCTGAAAACATATCACACTTTTCATCATAGTGCTTTTACCAATGCATAAAATGCATGGAGAAGTCATTTCGAATGACTGGTCCTCAGTGTTGTGAGAACGATGACTGGTTAAAATTTTTGGTGGTTTCTTGTTCAGTCCATAGGCCTACATCATGTGGCAAACCGGTGAGCATGTGGCTCTATTAGTATAGGAGATACCTGAAAACATATCACACTTTTCATCATAGTGCTTTTACCAATGCATAAAATGCATGAGAAGTCATTTCGAATGACTGGTCCTCAGTGTTGTGAGAACGATGACTGGTTAAAATTTTTGGTGGTTTCTTGTTCAGTCCATAGGCCTACATCATGTGGCAAACCGGTGAGCATGTGGCTCTATTAGTATAGGAGATACCTGAAAACATATCACACTTTTCATCATAGTGCTTTTACCAATGCATAAAATGCATGGAGAAGTCATTTCGAATGACTGGTCCTCAGTGTTGTGAGAACGATGACTGGTTAAAATTTTGGTGGTTTCTTGTTCAGTCCATAGGCCTACATCATGTGGCAAACTGGTGAGCATGTGGCTCTATTAGTATAGGAGATACCTGAAAACATATCACACTTTTCATCATAGTGCTTTTACCAATGCATAAAATGCATGGAGAAGTCATTTCGAATGACTGGTCCTCAGTGTTGTGAGAACGATGACTGGTTAAAATTTTTGGTGGTTTCTTGTTCAGTCCATAGGCCTACATCATGTGGCAAACCGGTGAGCATGTGGCTCTATTAGTATAGGAGATACCTGAAAACATATCACACTTTTCATCACAGTGCTTTTACCAATGCATAAAATGCATGGAGAAGTCATTTCGAATGACTGGTCCTCAGTGTTGTGAGAACGATGACTGGTTAAAATTTTTGGTGGTTTCTTGTTCAGTCCATAGGCCTACATCATGTGGCAAACCGGTGAGCATGTGGCTCTATTAGTATAGGAGATACCTGAAAACATATCACACTTTTCATCATAGTGCTTTTACCAATGCATAAAATGCATGGAGAAGTCATTTCGAATGACTGGTCCTCAGTGTTGTGAGAACGATGACTGGTTAAAATTTTTGGTGGTTTCTTGTTCAGTCCATAGGCCTACATCATGTGGCAAACCGGTGAGCATGTGGCTCTATTAGTATAGGAGATACCTGAAAACATATCACACTTTTTCATCATAGTGCTTTTACCAATGCATAAAATGCATTGAAGAAGTCATTTCGAATGACTGGTCCTCAGTGTTGTGAGAACGATGACTGGTTAAAATTTTTGGTGGTTTCTTGTTCAGTCCATAGGCCTACATCATGTGGCCAACCGGTGAGCATGTGGCTCTATTAGTATAGGAGATACCTGAAAACATATCACACTTTTCATCATAGTGCTTTTACCAATGCATAAAATGCATGGAGAAGTCATTTCGAATGACTGGTCCTCAGTGTTGTGAGAACGATGACTGGTTAAAATTTTTGGTGGTTTCTTGTTCAGTCCATAGGCCTACATCATGTGGCAAACCGGTGAGCATGTGGCTCTATTAGTATAGGAGATACCTGAAAACATATCACACTTTTCATCATAGTGCTTTTACCAATGCATAAAATGCATGGAGAAGTCATTTCGAATGACTGGTCCTCAGTGTTGTGAGAACGATGACTGGTTAAAATTTTTGGTGGTTTCTTGTTCAGTCCATAGGCCTACATCATGTGGCAAAACCGGTGAGCATGTGGCTCTATTAGTATAGGAGATACCTGAAAACATTATCACACTTTTCATCATAGTGCTTTTACCAATGCATAAAATGCATGGAGAAGTCATTTCGAATGACTGGTCCTCAGTGTTGTGAGAACGATGACTGGTTAAAATTTTTGGTGGTTTCTTGTTCAGTCCATAGGCCTACATCATGTGGCAAATCGGTGAGCATGTGGCTCTATTAGTATAGGAGATACCTGAAAACATATCACACTTTTCATCAAGTGCTTTTACCAATGCATAAAATGCATGGAGAAGTCATTTCGAATGACTGGTCCTCAGTGTTGTGAGAACGATGACTGGTTAAAATTTTTGGTGGTTTCTTGTTCAGTCCATAGGCCTACATCATGTGGCAAAACCGGTGAGCATGTGGCTCTATTAGTATAGGAGATACCTGAAAACATATCACACTTTTCATCATAGTGCTTTTACCAATGCATAAAATGCATGGAGTAGTCATTTCGAATGACTGGTCCTCAGTGTTGTGAGAACGATGACTGGTTAAAATTTTTGGTGGTTTCTTGTTCAGTCCATAGGCCTACATCATGTGGCAAACCGGTGAGCATGTGGCTCTATTAGTATAGGAGATACCTGAAAACATATCACACTTTTCATCATAGTGCTTTTACCAATGCATAAAATGCATGGAGAAGTCATTTCGAATGACTGGTCCTCAGTGTTGTGAGAACGATGACTGGTTAAAATTTTTGGTGGTTTCTTGTTCAGTCCATAGGCCTACATCATGTGGCAAACCGGTGAGCATGTGGCTCTATTAGTATAGGAGATACCTGAAAACATATCACACTTTTCATCATAGTGCTTTTACCAATGCATAAAATGCATGGAGAAGTCATTTCGAATGACTGGTCCTCAGTGTTGTGAGAACGATGACTGGTTAAAATTTTTGGTGGTTTCTTGTTCAGTCCATAGGCCTACATCATGTGGCAAACTGGTGAGCATGTGGCTCTATTAGTATAGGAGATACCTGAAAACATATCACACTTTTCATCACAGTGCTTTTACCAATGCATAAAATGCATGGAGAAGTCATTTCGAATGACTGGTCCTCAGTGTTGTGAGAACGATGACTGGTTAAAATTTTTGGTGGTTTCTTGTTCAGTCCATAGGCCTACATCATGTGGCAAACCGGTGAGCATGTGGCTCTATTAGTATAGGAGATACCTGAAAACATATCACACTTTTCATCATAGTGCTTTTACCAATGCATAAAATGCATGGAGAAGTCATTTCGAATGACTGGTCCTCAGTGTTGTGAGAACGATGACTGGTTAAAATTTTTGGTGGTTTCTTGTTCAGTCCATAGGCCTACATCATGTGGCAAACCGGTGAGCATGTGGCTCTATTAGTATAGGAGATACCTGAAAACATATCACACTTTTCATCATAGTGCTTTTACCAATGCATAAAATGCATGGAGAAGTCATTTCGAATGACTGGTCCTCAGTGTTGTGAGAACGATGACTGGTTAAAATTTTTGGTGGTTTTCTTGTTCAGTCCATAGGCCTACATCATGTGGCAAACTGGTGAGCATGTGGCTCTATTAGTATAGGAGATACCTGAAAACATATCACACTTTTCATCACAGTGCTTTTACCAATGCATAAAATGCATGGAGAAGTCATTTCGAATGACTGGTCCTCAGTGTTGTGAGAACGATGACTGGTTAAAATTTTTGGTGGTTTCTTGTTCAGTCCATAGGCCTACATCATGTGGCAAACCGGTGAGCATGTGGCTCTATTAGTATAGGAGATACCTGAAAACATATCACACTTTTCATCATAGTGCTTTTACCAATGCATAAAATGCATGGAGAAGTCATTTCGAATGACTGGTCCTCAGTGTTGTGAGAACGATGACTGGTTAAAATTTTTGGTGGTTTCTTGTTCAGTCCATTAGCCTACATCATGTGGCAAACCGGTGAGCATGTGGCTCTATTAGTATAGGAGATACCTGAAAACATATCACACTTTTCATCATAGTGCTTTTACCAATGCATAAAATGCATGGAGAAGTCATTTCGAATGACTGGTCCTCAGTGTTGTGAGAACGATGACTGGTTAAAATTTTTGGTGGTTTCTTGTTCAGTCCATAGGCCTACATCATGTGGCAAACCGGTGAGCATGTGGCTCTCTTAGTATAGGGAGATACCTGAAAACATATCACACTTTTCATCATAGTGCTTTTACCAATGCATAAAATGCATGGAGAAGTCATTTCGAATGACTGGTCCTCAGTGTTGTGAGAATGATGACTGGTTAAAATTTTTGGTGGTTTCTTGTTCAGTCCATAGGCCGACATCATGTGGCAAACCGGTGAGCATGTGGCTCTATTAGTATAGGAGATACCTGAAAACATATCACACTTTTCATCATAGTGCTTTTACCAATGCATAAAATGCATGGAGAAGTCATTTCGAATGACTGGTCCTCAGTGTTGTGAGAACGATGACTGGTTAAAATTTTTGGTGGTTTCTTGTTCAGTCCATAGGCCTACATCATGTGGCAAACCGGTGAGCATGTGGCTCTATTAGTATAGGAGATACCTGAAAAAATATATCACACTTTTCATCATAGTG
This sequence comes from Ranitomeya imitator, assembly GCF_032444005.1. NCBI lineage: Eukaryota > Metazoa > Chordata > Amphibia > Anura > Dendrobatidae > Ranitomeya > Ranitomeya imitator. The sequence continues at coordinate 90,948 of NW_027193955.1, read as the reverse complement.
CTTTTACCAATGCATAAAATGACTGGAGAAGTCATTTCGAATGACTGGTCCTCAGTGTTGTGAGAACGATGACTGGTTAAAATTTTTGGTGGTTTCTTGTTCAGTCCATAGGCCTACATCATGTGGCACACCCGGTGAGCATGTGGCTCTATTAGTATAGGAGATACCTGAAAACATATCACACTTTTCATCATAGTGCTTTTACCAATGCATAAAATGCATGGAGAAGTCATTTCGAATGACTGGTCCTCAGTGTTGTGAGAACGATGACTGGTTAGAATTTTTGGTGGTTTCTTGTTCAGTCCATAGGCCTACATCATGTGGCAAACCGGTGAGCATGTGGCTCTATTAGTATAGGAGATACCTGAAAACATATCACACTTTTCATCATAGTGCTTTTACCAATGCATAAAATGCATGGAGAAGTCATTTCGAATGACTGGTCCTCAGTGTTGTGAGAACGATGACTGGTTAAAATTTTTGGTGGTTTCTTGTTCAGTCCATAGGCCTACATCATGTGCAAACCGGTGAGCATGTGGCTCTATTAGTAGAAGGAGATACCTGAAAACATATCACACTTTTCATCATAGTGCTTTACCAATGCATAAAATGCATGGAGAAGTCATTTCGAATGACTGGTCCTCAGTGTTGTGAAAACGATGACTGGTTAAAATTTTTGGTGGTTTCTTGTTCAGTCTATAGGCCTACATCATGTGGCAAACCGGTGAGCATGTGGCTCTATTAGTATAGGAGATACCTGAAAACATATCACACTTTTCATCATAGTGCTTTTACCAATGCATAAAATGCATGGAGAAGTCATTTCGAATGACTGGTCCTCAGTGTTGTGAGAACGATGACTGGTTAAAATTTTTGGTGGTTTCTTGTTCAGTCCATAGGCCTACATCATGTGGGAAACCGGTGAGCATGTGGCTCTATTAGTATAGGAGATACCTGAAAACATATCACACTTTTCATCATAGTGCTTTTACCAATGCATAAAATGCCTGGAGAAGTCATTTCGAATGACTGGTCCTCAGTGTTGTGAGAACGATGACTGGTTAAAATTTTTGGTGGTTTCTTGTTCAGTCCATAGGCCTACATCATGTGGCAAACCGGTGAGCATGTGAGCTCTATTAGTATAGGAGATACCTGAAAACATATCACACTTTTCATCATAGTGCTTTTACCAATGCATAAAATGCATGAAGAAGTCATTCGAATGACTGGTCCTCAGTGTTGTGAGAACGATGACTGGGTTAAAATTTTGGTGGTTTCTTGTTCAGTCCATAGGCCTACATCATGTGGCAAACCGGTGAGCATGTGGCTCTATTAGTATAGGAGATACCTGAAAACATATCACACTTTTCATCATAGTGCTTTTACCAATGCATAAAATGCATGGAGAAGTCATTTCGAATGACTGGTCCTCAGTGTTGTGAGAACGATGACTGGTTAAAATTTTTGGTGGTTTCTTGTTCAGTCCATAGGCCTACATCATGTGGCAAACCGGTGAGCATGTGGCTCTATTAGTATAGGAGATACCTGAAAACATATCACACTTTTCATCAGTGCTTTTACCAATGCATAAAATGCATGGAGAAGTCATTTCGAATGACTGGTCCTCAGTGTTGTGAGAACGATGACTGGTTAAAATTTTTGGTGGTTTCTTGTTCAGTCCATAGGCCTACATCATGTGGCAAACCGGTGAGCATGTGGCTCTATTAGTATAGGAGATACCTGAAAACATATCACACTTTTCATCATAGTGCTTTTACCAATGCATAAAATGCATGGAGTAGTCATTTCGAATGACTGGTCCTCAGTGTTGTGAGAACGATGACTGGTTAAAATTTTTGGTGGTTTCTTGTTCAGTCCATAGGCCCTACATCATGTGGCAAACCGGTGAGCATGTGGCTCTATTAGTATAGGAGATACCCTGAAAACATATCACACTTTTCATCATAGTGCTTTTACCAATGCATAAAATGCATGGAGAAGTCATTTCGAATGACTGGTCCTCAGTGTTGTGAGAACGATGACTGGTTAAAATTTTTGGTGGTTTCTTGTTCAGTCCATAGGCCTACATCATGTGGCAAACCGGTGAGCATGTGGCTCTATTAGTATAGGAGATACCTGAAAACATATCACACTTTTCATCATAGTGCTTTTACCAATGCATAAAATGCATGGAGAATTCATTTCGAATGACTGGTCCTCAGTGTTGTGAGAACGATGACTGGTTAAAAATTTTTGGTGGTTTCTTGTTCAGTCCATAGGCCTACATCATGTGGCAAACCGGTGAGCATGTGGCTCTATTAGTATAGGAGATACCTGAAAACATATCACACTTTTCATCATAGTGCTTTTACCAATGCATAAAATGCATGGAGAAGTCATTTCGAATGACTGGTCCTCAGTGTTTGTGAGAACGATGACTGGTTAAAATTTTTGGTGGTTTCTTGTTCAGTCCATAGGCCTACATCATGTGGCAAACCGGTGAGCATGTGGCTCTATTAGTATAGGAGATACCTGAAAACATATCACACTTTTCCATCAGTGCTTTTACCAATGCATAAAATGCATGGAGAAGTCATTTCGAATGACTGGTCCTCAGTGTTGTGAGAACGATGACTGGTTAAAATTTTGGTGGTTTCTTGTTCAGTCCATAGGCCTACATCATGTGGCAAACCGGTGAGCATGTGGCTCTATTAGTATAGGAGATACCTGAAAACATATCACACTTTTCATCATAGTGCTTTTACCAATGCATAAAATGCATGGAGTAGTCATTTCGAATGACTGGTCCTCAGTGTTGTGAGAACGATGACTGGTTAAAATTTTTGGTGGTTTCTTGTTCAGTCCATAGGCCTACATCATGTGGCAAACCGGTGAGCATGTGGCTCTATTAGTATAGGAGATACCTGAAAACATATCACACTTTTCATCATAGTGCTTTTACCAATGCATAAAATGCATGGAGAAGTCATTTCGAATGACTGGTCCTCAGTGTTGTGAGAACGATGACTGGTTAAAATTTTTGGTGGTTTCTTGTTCAGTCCATAGGCCTACATCATGTGGCAAACCGGTGAGCATGTGGCTCTATTAGTATAGGAGATACCTGAAAACATATCACACTTTTCATCATAGTGCTTTTTACCAATGCATAAAATGCATGGAGAAGTCATTTCGAATGACTGGTCCTCAGTGTTGTGAGACGATGACTGGTTAAAATTTTTGGTGGTTTCTTGTTCAGTTCCATAGGCCTACATCATGTGGCAAACCGGTGAGCATGTGGCTCTATTAGTATAGGAGATACCTGAAAACATATCACACTTTTCATCACAGTGCTTTTACCAATGCATAAAATGCATGGAGAAGTCATTTCGAATGACTGGTCCTCAGTGTTGTGAGAACGATGACTGGTTAAAATTTTTGGTGGTTTCTTGTTCAGTCCATAGGCCTACATCATGTGGCAAACCGGTGAGCATGTGGCTCTATTAGTATAGGAGATACCTGAAAACATATCACACTTTTCATCATAGTGCTTTTACCAATGCATAAAATGCATGGAGAAGTCATTTCGAATGACTGGTCCTCAGTGTTGTGACAACGATGACTGGTTAAAATTTTTGGTGGTTTCTTGTTCAGTCCATAGGCCTACATCATGTGGCAAACCGGTGAGCATGTGGCTCTCTTAGTATAGGAGATACCTGAAAAACATCACACTTTTCATCATAGTGCTTTTACCAATGCATAAAATGCATGGAGAAGTCATTTCGAATGACTGGTCCTCAGTGTTGTGAGAACGATGACTGGTTAAAATTTTTGGTGGTTTCTTGTTCAGTCCATAGGCCTACATCATGTGGCAAACCGTTGAGCATGTGGCTCTATTAGTATAGGAGATACCTGAAAACATATCACACTTTTCATCATAGTGCTTTTACCAATGCATAAAATGCATGGAGAAGTCCATTTCGAATGACTGGTCCTCAGTGTTGTGAGAACGATGACTGGGTTAAAAATTTTTGGTGGTTTCTTGTTCAGTCCATTAGCCTACATCATGTGGCATGTGAAAACATGAAAACATATGAAAAACATATCACACTTTTCATCATAGTGCAACATCATCATAGTGAAAACATGAAAACATGAACACATATCACACTTTTCATCATAGTGCTTTTACCAATGCATAAAATGCATGGAGAAGTCATTTCGAATGACTGGTCCTCAGTGTTGTGAGAACGATGACTGGTTAAAATTTTTGGTGGTTTCTTGTTCAGTCCATAGGCCTACATCATGTGGCAAACCGGTGAGCATGTGGCTCTCTTAGTATAGGAGATACCTGAAAACATATCACACTTTTCATCATAGTGCTTTTACCAATGCATAAAATGCATGGAGAAAGTCATTTCGAATGACTGGTCCTCAGTGTTGTGAGAATGATGACTGGTTAAAATTTTTGGTGGTTTCTTGTTCAGTCCATAGGCCGACATCATGTGGCAAACCGGTGAGCATGTGGCTCTATTAGTATAGGAGATACCTGAAAACATATCACACTTTTCATCATAGTGCTTTTACCAATGCATAAAATGCATGGAGAAGTCATTTCGAATGACTGGTCCTCAGTGTTGTGAGAACGATGACTGGTTAAAATTTTTGGTGGTTTCTTGTTCAGTCCATAGGCCTACATCATGTGGCAAACCGGTGAGCATGTGGCTCTATTAGTATAGGAGATACCTGAAAACATATCACACTTTTCATCATAGTGCTTTTACCAATGCATAAAATGCATGGAGAAGTCATTTCGAATGACTGGTCCTCAGTGTTGTGAGAACGATGACTGGTTAAAATTTTTTGGTGGTTTCTTGTTCAGTCCATAGGCCTACATCATGTGGCAAACCGGTGAGCATGTGGCTCTATTAGTATAGGAGATACCTGAAAACATATCACACTTTTCATCATAGTGCTTTTACCAATGCATAAAATGCATGGAGAAGTCATTTCGAATGACTGGTCCTCAGTGTTGTGAGAACGATGACTGGTTAAAATTTTTGGTGGTTTCTTGTTCAGTCCATAGGCCTACATCATGTGGCAAACCGGTGAGCATGTGGCTCTATTAGTATAGGAGATACCTGAAAACATATCACACTTTTCATCATAGTGCTTTTACCAATGCATAAAATGCATGGAGAAGTCATTTCGAATGACTGGTCCTCAGTGTTGTAGAGAGACGATGACTGGTTAAAATTTTTGGTGGTTTCTTGTTCAGTCCATAGGCCTACATCATGTGGCAAACCGGTGAGCATGTGGCTCTATTAGTATAGGAGATACCTGAAAACATATCACACTTTTCATCATAGTGCTTTTACCAATGCATAAAATGCATGGAGAAGTCATTTCGAATGACTGGTCCTCAGTGTTGTGAGAACGATGACTGGTTAAAATTTTTGGTGGTTTCTTGTTCAGTCCATAGGCCTACATCATGTGGCAAACCGGTGAGCATGTGGCTCTATTAGTATAGGAGATACCTGAAAACATATCACACTTTTCATCATAGTGCTTTTACCAATGCATAAAATGCATGGAGAAGTCATTTCGAATGACTGGTCCTCAGTGTTGTGAGAACGATGACTGGTTAAAATTTTTGGTGGTTTCTTGTTCAGTCCATAGGCCTACATCATGTGGCAAACCGGTGAGCATGTGGCTCTATTAGTATAGGAGATACCTGAAAACATATCACACTTTTCATCATAGTGCTTTTACCAATGCATAAAATGCATGGAGAAGTCATTTCGAATGACTGGTCCTCCTACATCATGTGGCAAACCGGTGAGCATGTGGCTCTATTAGTATAGGAGATACCTGAAAACATATCACACTTTTCATCATAGTGCTTTTACCAATGCATAAAATGCATGGAGAAGTCATTTCGAATGACTGGTCCTCAGTGTTGTGAGAACGATGACTGGTTAAAATTTTTGGTGGTTTCTTGTTCAGTCCATAGGCCTACATCATGTGGCAAACCGGTGAGCATGTGGCTCTATTAGTATAGGAGATACCTGAAAACATATCACACTTTTCATCATAGTGCTTTTACCAATGCATAAAATGCATGGAGAAGTCATTTCGAATGACTGGTCCTCAGTGTTGTGAGAACGATGACTGGTTAAAATTTTTGGTGGTTTCTTGTTCAGTCCATAGGCCTACATCATGTGGCAAACCGGTGAGCATGTGGCTCTATTAGTATAGGAGATACCTGAAAACATATCACACTTTTCATCATAGTGCTTTTACCAATGCATAAAATGCATGGAGAAGTCATTTCGAATGACTGGTCCTCAGTGTTGTGAGAACGATGACTGGTTAAAATTTTTGGTGGTTTCTTGTTCAGTCCATAGGCCTACATCATGTGGCAAACCGGTGAGCATGTGGCTCTATTAGTATAGGAGATACCTGAAAACATATCACACTTTTCATCATAGTGCTTTTACCAATGCATAAAATGCATGGAGAAGTCATTTCGAATGACTGGTCCTCAGTGTTGTGAGAACGATGACTGGTTAAAAGTTTTTGGTGGTTTCTTGTTCAGTCCATAGGCCTACATCATGTGGCAAACGCGTGAGCATGTGGCTCTATTAGTATAGGAGATACCTGAAAACATATCACACTTTTCATCATAGTGCTTTTACCAATGCATAAAATGCATGGAGAAGTCATTTCGAATGACTGGTCCTCAGTGTTGTGAGAACGATGACTGGTTAAAATTTTTGGTGGTTTCTTGTTCAGTCCATAGGCCTACATCATGTGGCAAACCGGTGAGCATGTGGCTCTATTAGTATAGGAGATACCTGAAAACATATCACACTTTTCATCATAGTGCTTTTACCAATGCATAAAATGCATGGAGAAGTCATTTCGAATGACTGGTCCTCAGTGTTGTGAGAACGATGACTGGTTAAAATTTTTGGTGGTTTCTTGTTCAGTCCATAGGCCTACATCATGTGGCAAACCGGTGAGCATGTGGCTCTATTAGTATAGGAGATACCTGAAAACATATCACACTTTTCACATCATAGTGCTTTTACCAATGCATAAAATGCATGGAGAAGTCATTTCGAATGACTGGTCCTCAGTGTTGTGAGAACGATGACTGGTAAAATTTTTGGTGGTTTCTTGTTCAGTCCATAGGCCTACATCATGTGGCAAACCGGTGAGCATGTGGCTCTATTAGTATAGGAGATACCTGAAAACATATCACACTTTTCATCATAGTGCTTTTACCAATGCATAAAATGCATGGAGAAGTCATTTCGAATGACTGGTCCTCTCAGTGTTGTGAGAACGATGACTGGTTAAAATTTTTGGTGGTTTCTTGTTCAGTCCATAGGCCTACATCATGTGGCAAACCGGTGAGCATGTGGCTCTATTAGTATAGGAGATACCTGAAAACATATCACACTTTTCATCATAGTGCTTTTACCAATGCATAAAATGCATGGAGAAGTCATTTCGAATGACTGGTCCTCAGTGTTGTGAGAACGATGACTGGTTAAAAGTTTTGGTGGTTTCTTGTTCAGTCCATAGGCCTACATCATGTGGCAAACCGGTGAGCATGTGGCTCTAATACTATAGGAGATACCTGAAAACATATCACACTTTTCATCATAGTGCTTTTACCAATGCATAAAATGCATGGAGAAGTCATTTCGAATGACTGGTCCTCAGTGTTGTGAGAACGTTGACTGGTTAAAATTTTTGGTGGTTTCTTGTTCAGTCCATAGGCCTACATCATGTGGCAAACCGGTGAGCATGTGGCTCTATTAGTATAGGAGATACCTGAAAACATATCACACTTTTCATCATAGTGCTTTTACCAATGCATAAAATGCATGGAGAAGTCATTTCGAATGACTGGTCCTCAGTGTTGTGAGAACGATGACTGGTTAAAATTTTTGGTGGTTTCTTGTTCAGTCCATAGGCCTACATCATGTGGCAAACCGGTGAGCATGTGGCTCTATTAGTATAGGAGATACCTGAAAACATATCACACTTTTCATCATAGTGCTTTTACCAATGCATAAAATGCATGGAGAAGTCATTTTGAATGACTGGTCCTCAGTGTTGTGAGAACGATGACTGGTTAAAATTTTTGGTGGTTTCTTGTTCAGTCCATAGGCCTACATCATGTGGCAAACCGGTGAGCATGTGGCTCTATTAGTATAGGAGATACCTGAAAACATATCACACTTTTCATCATAGTGCTTTTACCAATGCATAAAATGCATGGAGAAGTCATTTCGAATGACTGGTCCTCAGTGTTGTGAGAACGATGACTGGTTAAAATTTTTGGTGGTTTCTTGTTCAGTCCATAGGCCTACATCATGTGGCAAACCGGTGAGCATGTGGCTCTATTAGTATAGGAGATACCTGAAAACATATCACACTTTTCATCATAGTGCTTTTACCAATGCATAAAATGCATGGAGAAGTCATTTCGAATGACTGGTCCTCAGTGTTGTGAGAACGATGACTGGTTAAAATTTTTGGTGGTTTCTTGTTCAGTCCATAGGCCTACATCATGTGGCAAACCGGTGAGCATGTGGCTCTATTAGTATAGGAGATACCTGAAAACATATCACACTTTTCATCATAGTGCTTTTACCAATGCATAAAATGCATAGGAGAAGTCATTTCGAATGACTGGTCCTCAGTGTTGTGAGAACGATGACTGGTTAAAATTTTTGGTAGGTTTCTTGTTCAGTCCATACGCCTACATCATGTGGCAAACCGGTGAGCATGTGGCTCTATTAGTATAGGAGATACCTGAAAACATATCACACTTTTCATCATAGTGCTTTTACCAATGCATAAAATGCATGGAGAAGTCATTTCGAATGACTGGTCCTCAGTGTTGTGAGAACGATGACTGGTTAAAATTTTTGGTGGTTTCTTGTTCAGTCCATAGGCCTACATCATGTGGCAAACCGGTGAGCATGTGGCTCTATTAGTATAGGAGATACCTGAAAACATATCACACTTTTCATCATAGTGCTTTTACCAATGCATAAAATGCATGGAGAAGTCATTTCGAATGACTGGTCCTCAGTGTTGTGAGAACGATGACTGGTTAAAATTTTTGGTGGTTTCTTGTTCAGTCCATAGGCCTACATCATGTGGCAAACCGGTGAGCATGTGGCTCTATTAGTATAGGAGATACCTGAAAACATATCACACTTTTCATCATAGTGCTTTTACCAATGCATAAAATGCATGGAGAAGTCATTTCGAATGACTGGTCCTCAGTGTTGTGAGAACGATGACTGGTTAAAATTTTTGGTGGTTTCTTGTTCAGTCCATAGGCCTACATCATGTGGCAAACCGGTGAGCATGTGGCTCTATTAGTATAGGAGATACCTGAAAACATATCACGCTTTTCATCATAGTGCTTTTACCAATGCATAAAATGCATGGAGAAGTCATTTCGAATGACTGGTCCTCAGTGTTGTGAGAACGATGACTGGTTAAAACTTTTGGTGGTTTCTTGTTCAGTCCATAGGCCTACATCATGTGGCAAACCGGTGAGCATGTGGCTCTATTAGTATAGGAGATACCTGAAAACATCACACTTTTCATCATAGTGCTTTTACCAATGCATAAAATGCATGGAGAAGTCATTTCGAATGACTGGTCCTCAGTGTTGTGAGAACGATGACTGGTTAAAATTTTTGGTGGTTTCTTGTTCAGTCCATAGGCCTACATCATGTGGCAAACCGGTGAGCATGTGGTCTATTAGTATAGGAGATACCTGAAAACATATCACACTTTTCATCATAGTGCTTTTACCAATGCATAAAATGCATGGAGAAGTCATTTCGAATGACTGGTCCTCAGTGTTGTGAGAACGATGACTGGTTAAAATTTTTGGTGGTTTCTTGTTCAGTCCATAGGCCTACATCATGTGGCAAACCGGTGAGCATGTGGCTCTATTAGTATAGGAGATACCTGAAAACATATCACACTTTTCATCATAGTGCTTTTACCAATGCATAAAATGCATGGAGAAGTCATTTCGAATGACTGGTCCTCAGTGTTGTGAGAACGATGACTGGTTAAAATTTTTGGTGGTTTCTTGTTCAGTCCATAGGCCTACATCATGTGGCAAACCGGTGAGCATGTGGCTCTATTAGTATAGGAGATACCTGAAAACATATCACACTTTTCATCATAGTGCTTTTACCAATGCATAAAATGCATGGAGAAGTCATTTCGAATGACTGGTCCTCAGTGTTGTGAGAACGATGACTGGTTAAAATTTTTGGTGGTTTCTTGTTCAGTCCATAGGCCTACATCATGTGGCAAACCGGTGAGCATGTGGCTCTATTAGTATAGGAGATACCTGAAAACATATCACACTTTTCATCATAGTGCTTTTACCAATGCATAAAATGCATGGAGAAGTCATTTCGAATGACTGGTCCTCAGTGTTGTGAGAACGATGACTGGTTAAAATTTTTGGTGGTTTCTTGTTCAGTCCATAGGCCTACATCATGTGGCAAACCGGTGAGCATGTGGCTCTATTAGTATAGGAGATACCTGAAAACATATCACACTTTTCATCATAGTGCTTTTACCAATGCATAAAATGCATGGAGAAGTCATTTCGAATGACTGGTCCTCAGTGTTGTGAGAACGATGACTGGTTAAAATTTTTGGTGGTTTCTTGTTCAGTCCATAGGCCTACATCATGTGGCAAACCGGTGAGCATGTGGCTCTATTAGTATAGGAGATACCTGAAAACATATCACACTTTTCATCATAGTGCTTTTACCAATGCATAAAATGCATGGAGAAGTCATTTCGAATGACTGGTCCTCAGTGTTGTGAGAACGATGACTGGTTAAAATTTTTGGTGGTTTCTTGTTCAGTCCATAGGCCTACATCATGTGGCAAACCGGTGAGCATGTGGCTCTATTAGTATAGGAGATACCTGAAAACATATCACACTTTTCATCATAGTGCTTTTACCAATGCATAAAATGCATGGAGAAGTCATTTCGAATGACTGGTCCTCAGTGTTGTGAGAACGATGACTGGTTAAAATTTTTGGTGGTTTCTTGTTCAGTCCATAGGCCTACATCATGTGGCAAACCGGTGAGCATGTGGCTCTATTAGTATAGGAGATACCTGAAAACATATCACACTTTTCATCATAGTGCTTTTACCAATGCATAAAATGCATGGAGAAGTCATTTCGAATGACTGGTCCTCAGTGTTGTGAGAACGATGACTGGTTAAAATTTTTGGTGGTTTCTTGTTCAGTCCATAGGCCTACATCATGTGGCAAACCGGTGAGCATGTGGCTCTATTAGTATAGGAGATACCTGAAAACATATCACACTTTTCATCATAGTGCTTTTACCAATGCATAAAATGCATGGAGAAGTCATTTCGAATGACTGGTCCTCAGTGTTGTGAGAACGATGACTGGTTAAAATTTTTGGTGGTTTCTTGTTCAGTCCATAGGCCTACATCATGTGGCAAACCGGTGAGCATGTGGCTCTATTAGTATAGGAGATACCTGAAAACATATCACACTTTTCATCATAGTGCTTTTACCAATGCATAAAATGCATGGAGAAGTCATTTCGAATGACTGGTCCTCAGTGTTGTGAGAACGATGACTGGTTAAAATTTTTGGTGGTTTCTTGTTCAGTCCATAGGCCTACATCATGTGGCAAACCGGTGAGCATGTGGCTCTATTAGTATAGGAGATACCTGAAAACATATCACACTTTTCATCATAGTGCTTTTACCAATGCATAAAATGCATGGAGAAGTCATTTCGAATGACTGGTCCTCAGTGTTGTGAGAACGATGACTGGTTAAAATTTTTGGTGGTTTCTTGTTCAGTCCATAGGCCTACATCATGTGGCAAACCGGTGAGCATGTGGCTCTATTAGTATAGGAGATACCTGAAAACATATCACACTTTTCATCATAGTGCTTTTACCAATGCATAAAATGCATGGAGAAGTCATTTCGAATGACTGGTCCTCAGTGTTGTGAGAACGATGACTGGTTAAAATTTTTGGTGGTTTCTTGTTCAGTCCATAGGCCTACATCATGTGGCAAACCGGTGAGCATGTGGCTCTATTAGTATAGGAGATACCTGAAAACATATCACACTTTTCATCATAGTGCTTTTACCAATGCATAAAATGCATGGAGAAGTCATTTCGAATGACTGGTCCTCAGTGTTGTGAGAACGATGACTGGTTAAAATTTTTGGTGGTTTCTTGTTCAGTCCATAGGCCTACATCATGTGGCAAACCGGTGAGCATGTGGCTCTATTAGTATAGGAGATACCTGAAAACATATCACACTTTTCATCATAGTGCTTTTACCAATGCATAAAATGCATGGAGAAGTCATTTCGAATGACTGGTCCTCAGTGTTGTGAGAACGATGACTGGTTAAAATTTTTGGTGGTTTCTTGTTCAGTCCATAGGCCTACATCATGTGGCAAACCGGTGAGCATGTGGCTCTATTAGTATAGGAGATACCTGAAAACATATCACACTTTTCATCATAGTGCTTTTACCAATGCATAAAATGCATGGAGAAGTCATTTCGAATGACTGGTCCTCAGTGTTGTGAGAACGATGACTGGTTAAAATTTTTGGTGGTTTCTTGTTCAGTCCATAGGCCTACATCATGTGGCAAACCGGTGAGCATGTGGCTCTATTAGTATAGGAGATACCTGAAAACATATCACACTTTTCATCATAGTGCTTTTACCAATGCATAAAATGCATGGAGAAGTCATTTCGAATGACTGGTCCTCAGTGTTGTGAGAACGATGACTGGTTAAAATTTTTGGTGGTTTCTTGTTCAGTCCATAGGCCTACATCATGTGGCAAACCGGTGAGCATGTGGCTCTATTAGTATAGGAGATACCTGAAAACATATCACACTTTTCATCATAGTGCTTTTACCAATGCATAAAATGCATGGAGAAGTCATTTCGAATGACTGGTCCTCAGTGTTGTGAGAACGATGACTGGTTAAAATTTTTGGTGGTTTCTTGTTCAGTCCATAGGCCTACATCATGTGGCAAACCGGTGAGCGAATGACTGGTCCTCAGTGTTGTGAGAACGATGACTGGTTAAAATTTTTGGTGGTTTCTTGTTCAGTCCATACATAAAATGCATGGAGAAGTCATTTCGAATGACTGGTCCTCAGTGTTGTGAGAACGATGACTGGTTAAAATTTTTGGTGGTTTCTTGTTCAGTCCATAGGCCTACATCATGTGGCAAACCGGTGAGCATGTGGCTCTATTAGTATAGGAGATACCTGAAAACATATCACACTTTTCATCATAGTGCTTTTACCAATGCATAAAATGCATGGAGAAGTCATTTCGAATGACTGGTCCTCAGTGTTGTGAGAACGATGACTGGTTAATATTTTTGGTGGTTTCTTGTTCAGTCCATAGGCCTACATCATGTGGCAAACCGGTGAGCATGTGGCTCTATTAGTATAGGAGATACCTGAAAACATATCACACTTTTCATCATAGTGCTTTTACCAATGCATAAAATGCATGGAGAAGTCATTTCGAATGACTGGTCCTCAGTGTTGTGAGAACGATGACTGGTTAAAATTTTTGGTGGTTTCTTGTTCAGTCCATAGGCCTACATCATGTGGCAAACCGGTGAGCATGTGGCTCTATTAGTATAGGAGATACCTGAAAACATATCACACTTTTCATCATAGTGCTTTTACCAATGCATAAAATGCATGGAGAAGTCATTTCGAATGACTGGTCCTCAGTGTTGTGAGAACGATGACTGGTTAAAATTTTTGGTGGTTTCTTGTTCAGTCCATAGGCCTACATCATGTGGCAAACCGGTGAGCATGTGGCTCTATTAGTATAGGAGATACCTGAAAACATATCACACTTTTCATCATAGTGCTTTTACCAATGCATAAAATGCATGGAGAAGTCATTTCGAATGACTGGTCCTCAGTGTTGTGAGAACGATGACTGGTTAAAATTTTTGGTGGTTTCTTGTTCAGTCCATAGGCCTACATCATGTGGCAAACCGGTGAGCATGTGGCTCTATTAGTATAGGAGATACCTGAAAACATATCACACTTTTCATCATAGTGCTTTTACCAATGCATAAAATGCATGGAGAAGTCATTTCGAATGACTGGTCCTCAGTGTTGTGAGAACGATGACTGGTTAAAATTTTTGGTGGTTTCTTGTTCAGTCCATAGGCCTACATCATGTGGCAAACCGGTGAGCATGTGGCTCTATTAGTATAGGAGATACCTGAAAACATATCACACTTTTCATCATAGTGCTTTTACCAATGCATAAAATGCATGGAGAAGTCATTTCGAATGACTGGTCCTCAGTGTTGTGAGAACGATGACTGGTTAAAATTTTTGGTGGTTTCTTGTTCAGTCCATAGGCCTACATCATGTGGCAAACCGGTGAGCATGTGGCTCTATTAGTATAGGAGATACCTGAAAACATATCACACTTTTCATCATAGTGCTTTTACCAATGCATAAAATGCATGGAGAAGTCATTTCGAATGACTGGTCCTCAGTGTTGTGAGAACGATGACTGGTTAAAATTTTTGGTGGTTTCTTGTTCAGTCCATAGGCCTACATCATGTGGCAAACCGGTGAGCATGTGGCTCTATTAGTATAGGAGATACCTGAAAACATATCACACTTTTCATCATAGTGCTTTTACCAATGCATAAAATGCATGGAGAAGTCATTTCGAATGACTGGTCCTCAGTGTTGTGAGAACGATGACTGGTTAAAATTTTTGGTGGTTTCTTGTTCAGTCCATAGGCCTACATCATGTGGCAAACCGGTGAGCATGTGGCTCTATTAGTATAGGAGATACCTGAAAACATATCACACTTTTCATCATAGTGCTTTTACCAATGCATAAAATGCATGGAGAAGTCATTTCGAATGACTGGTCCTCAGTGTTGTGAGAACGATGACTGGTTAAAATTTTTGGTGGTTTCTTGTTCAGTCCATAGGCCTACATCATGTGGCAAACCGGTGAGCATGTGGCTCGTATTAGTATAGGAGATACCTGAAAACATATCACACTTTTCACCATAGTGCTTTTACCAATGCATAAAATGCATGGAGAAGTCATTTCGAATGACTGGTCCTCAGTGTTGTGAGAACGATGACTGGTTAAAATTTTTGGTGGTTTCTTGTTCAGTCCATAGGCCTACATCATGTGGCAAACCGGTGAGCATGTGGCTCTATTAGTATAGGAGATACCTGAAAACATATCACACTTTTCATCATAGTGCTTTTACCAATGCATAAAATGCATGGAGAAGTCATTTCGAATGACTGGTCCTCAGTGTTGTGAGAACGATGACTGGTTAAAATTTTTGGTGGTTTCTTGTTCAGTCCATAGGCCTACATCATGTGGCAAACCGGTGAGCATGTGGCTCTATTAGTATAGGAGATACCTGAAAACATATCACACTTTTCATCATAGTGCTTTTACCAATGCATAAAATGCATGGAGAAGTCATTTCGAATGACTGGTCCTCAGTGTTGTGAGAACGATGACTGGTTAAAATTTTTGGTGGTTTCTTGTTCAGTCCATAGGCCTACATCATGTGGCAAACCGGTGAGCATGTGGCTCTATTAGTATAGGAGATACCTGAAAACATATCACACTTTTCATCATAGTGCTTTTACCAATGCATAAAATGCATGGAGAAGTCATTTCGAATGACTGGTCCTCAGTGTTGTGAGAACGATGACTGGTTAAAATTTTTGGTGGTTTCTTGTTCAGTCCATAGGCCTACATCATGTGGCAAACCGGTGAGCATGTGGCTCTATTAGTATAGGAGATACCTGAAAACATATCACACTTTTCATCATAGTGCTTTTACCAATGCATAAAATGCATGGAGAAGTCATTTCGAATGACTGGTCCTCAGTGTTGTGAGAACGATGACTGGTTAAAATTTTTGGTGGTTTCTTGTTCAGTCCATAGGCCTACATCATGTGGCAAACCGGTGAGCATGTGGCTCTATTAGTATAGGAGATACCTGAAAACATATCACACTTTTCATCATAGTACGTTTACCAATGCATAAAATGCATGGAGAAGTCATTTCGAATGACTGGTCCTCAGTGTTGTGAGAACGATGACTGGTTAAAATTTTTGGTGGTTTCTTGTTCAGTCCATAGGCCTACATCATGTGGCAAACCGGTGAGCATGTGGCTCTATTAGTATAGGAGATACCTGAAAACATATCACACTTTTCATCATAGTGCTTTTACCAATGCATAAAATGCATGGAGAAGTCATTTCGAATGACTGGTCCTCAGTGTTGTGAGAACGATGACTGGTTAAAATTTTTGGTGGTTTCTTGTTCAGTCCATAGGCCTACATCATGTGGCAAACCGGTGAGCATGTGGCTCTATTAGTATAGGAGATACCTGAAAACATATCACACTTTTCATCATAGTGCTTTTACCAATGCATAAAATGCATGGAGAAGTCATTTCGAATGACTGGTCCTCAGTGTTGTGAGAACGATGACTGGTTAAAATTTTTGGTAGTTTCTTGTTCAGTCCATAGGCCTACATCATGTGGCAAACCGGTGAGCATGTGGCTCTATTAGTATAGGAGATACCTGAAAACATATCACACTTTTCATCATAGTGCTTTTACCAATGCATAAAATGCATGGAGAAGTCATTTCGAATGACTGGTCCTCAGTGTTGTGAGAACGATGACTGGTTAAAATTTTTGGTGGTTTCTTGTTCAGTCCATAGGCCTACATCATGTGGCAAACCGGTGAGCATGTGGCTGTATTAGTATAGGAGATACCTGAAAACATATCACACTTTTCACCATAGTGCTTTTACCAATGCATAAAATGCATGGAGAAGTCATTTCGAATGACTGGTCCTCAGTGTTGTGAGAACGATGACTGGTTAAAATTTTTGGTGGTTTCTTGTTCAGTCCATAGGCCTACATCATGTGGCAAACCGGTGAGCATGTGGCTCTATTAGTATAGGAGATACCTGAAAACATATCACACTTTTCATCATAGTGCTTTTACCAATGCATAAAATGCATGGAGAAGTCATTTCGAATGACTGGTCCTCAGTGTTGTGAGAACGATGACTGGTTAAAATTTTTGGTAGTTTCTTGTTCAGTCCATAGGCCTACATCATGTGGCAAACCGGTGAGCATGTGGCTCTATTAGTATAGGAGATACCTGAAAACATATCACACTTTTCATCATAGTGCTTTTACCAATGCATAAAATGCATGGAGAAGTCATTTCGAATGACTGGTCCTCAGTGTTGTGAGAACGATGACTGGTTAAAATTTTTGGTGGTTTCTTGTTCAGTCCATAGGCCTACATCATGTGGCAAACCGGTGAGCATGTGGCTGTATTAGTATAGGAGATACCTGAAAACATATCACACTTTTCACCATAGTGCTTTTACCAATGCATAAAATGCATGGAGAAGTCATTTCGAATGACTGGTCCTCAGTGTTGTGAGAACGATGACTGGTTAAAATTTTTGGTGGTTTCTTGTTCAGTCCATAGGCCTACATCATGTGGCAAACCGGTGAGCATGTGGCTCTATTAGTATAGGAGATACCTGAAAACATATCACACTTTTCATCATAGTGCTTTTACCAATGCATAAAATGCATGGAGAAGTCATTTCGAATGACTGGTCCTCAGTGTTGTGAGAACGATGACTGGTTAAAATTTTTGGTGGTTTCTTGTTCAGTCCATAGGCCTACATCATGTGGCAAACCGGTGAGCATGTGGCTCTATTAGTATAGGAGATACCTGAAAACATATCACACTTTTCATCATAGTGCTTTTACCAATGCATAAAATGCATGGAGAAGTCATTTCGAATGACTGGTCCTCAGTGTTGTGAGAACGATGACTGGTTAAAATTTTTGGTGGTTTCTTGTTCAGTCCATAGGCCTACATCATGTGGCAAACCGGTGAGCATGTGGCTCTATTAGTATAGGAGATACCTGAAAACATATCACACTTTTCATCATAGTGCTTTTACCAATGCATAAAATGCATGGAGAAGTCATTTCGAATGACTGGTCCTCAGTGTTGTGAGAACGATGACTGGTTAAAATTTTTGGTGGTTTCTTGTTCAGTCCATAGGCCTACATCATGTGGCAAACCGGTGAGCATGTGGCTCTATTAGTATAGGAGATACCTGAAAACATATCACACTTTTCATCATAGTGCTTTTACCAATGCATAAAATGCATGGAGAAGTCATTTCGAATGACTGGTCCTCAGTGTTGTGAGAACGATGACTGGTTAAAATTTTTGGTGGTTTCTTGTTCAGTCCATAGGCCTACATCATGTGGCAAACCGGTGAGCATGTGGCTCTATTAGTATAGGAGATACCTGAAAACATATCACACTTTTCATCATAGTACGTTTACCAATGCATAAAATGCATGGAGAAGTCATTTCGAATGACTGGTCCTCAGTGTTGTGAGAACGATGACTGGTTAAAATTTTTGGTGGTTTCTTGTTCAGTCCATAGGCCTACATCATGTGGCAAACCGGTGAGCATGTGGCTCTATTAGTATAGGAGATACCTGAAAACATATCACACTTTTCATCATAGTGCTTTTACCAATGCATAAAATGCATGGAGAAGTCATTTCGAATGACTGGTCCTCAGTGTTGTGAGAACGATGACTGGTTAAAATTTTTGGTGGTTTCTTGTTCAGTCCATAGGCCTACATCATGTGGCAAACCGGTGAGCATGTGGCTCTATTAGTATAGGAGATACCTGAAAACATATCACACTTTTCATCATAGTGCTTTTACCAATGCATAAAATGCATGGAGAAGTCATTTCGAATGACTGGTCCTCAGTGTTGTGAGAACGATGACTGGTTTAAATTTTTGGTAGTTTCTTGTTCAGTCCATAGGCCTACATCATGTGGCAAACCGGTGAGCATGTGGCTCTATTAGTATAGGAGATACCTGAAAACATATCACACTTTTCATCATAGTGCTTTTACCAATGCATAAAATGCATGGAGAAGTCATTTCGAATGACTGGTCCTCAGTGTTGTGAGAACGATGACTGGTTAAAATTTTTGGTGGTTTCTTGTTCAGTCCATAGGCCTACATCATGTGGCAAACCGGTGAGCATGTGGCTGTATTAGTATAGGAGATACCTGAAAACATATCACACTTTTCATCCATAGTGCTTTTACCAATGCATAAAATGCATGGAGAAGTCATTTCGAATGACTGGTCCTCAGTGTTGTGAGAACGATGACTGGTTAAAATTTTTGGTGGTTTCTTGTTCAGTCCATAGGCCTACATCATGTGGCAAACCGGTGAGCATGTGGCTCTATTAGTATAGGAGATACCTGAAAACATATCACACTTTTCATCATAGTGCTTTTACCAATGCATAAAATGCATGGAGAAGTCATTTCGAATGACTGGTCCTCAGTGTTGTGAGAACGATGACTGGTTAAAATTTTTGGTGGTTTCTTGTTCAGTCCATAGGCCTACATCATGTGGCAAACCGGTGAGCATGTGGCTCTATTAGTATAGGAGATACCTGAAAACATATCACACTTTTCATCATAGTGCTTTTACCAATGCATAAAATGCATGGAGAAGTCATTTCGAATGACTGGTCCTCAGTGTTGTGAGAACGATGACTGGTTAAAATTTTTGGTGGTTTCTTGTTCAGTCCATAGGCCTACATCATGTGGCAAACCGGTGAGCATGTGGCTCTATTAGATATAGGAGATACCTGAAAACATATCACACTTTTCATCATAGTGCTTTTACCAATGCATAAAATGCATGGAGAAGTCATTTCAAATGACTGGTCCTCAGTGTTGTGAGAACGATGACTGGTTAAAATTTTTGGTGGTTTCTTGTTCAGTCCATAGGCCTACATCATGTGGCAAACCGGTGAGCATGTGGCTCTATTAGTATAGGAGATACCTGAAAACATATCACACTTTTCATCATAGTGCTTTTACCAATGCATAAAATGCATGGAGAAGTCATTTCGAATGACTGGTCCTCAGTGTTGTGAGAACGATGACTGGTTAAAATTTTTGGTGGTTTCTTGTTCAGTCCATAGGCCTACATCATGTGGCAAACCGGTGAGCATGTGGCTCTATTAGTATAGGAGATACCTGAAAACATATCACACTTTTCATCATAGTGCTTTTACCAATGCATAAAATGCATGGAGAAGTCATTTCGAATGACTGGTCCTCAGTGTTGTGAGAACGATGACTGGTTAAAATTTTTGGTGGTTTCTTGTTCAGTCCATAGGCCTACATCATGTGGCAAACCGGTGAGCATGTGGCTCTATTAGTATAGGAGATACCTGAAAACATATCACACTTTTCATCATAGTGCTTTTACCAATGCATAAAATGCATGGAGAAGTCATTTCGAATGACTGGTCCTCAGTGTTGTGAGAACGATGACTGGTTAAAATTTTTGGTGGTTTCTTGTTCAGTCCATAGGCCTACATCATGTGGCAAACCGGTGAGCATGTGGCTCTATTAGTATAGGAGATACCTGAAAACATATCACACTTTTCATCATAGTGCTTTTACCAATGCATAAAATGCATGGAGAAGTCATTTCGAATGACTGGTCCTCAGTGTTGTGAGAACGATGACTGGTTAAAATTTTTGGTGGTTTCTTGTTCAGTCCATAGGCCTACATCATGTGGCAAACCGGTGAGCATGTGGCTCTATTAGTATAGGAGATACCTGAAAACATATCACACTTTTCATCATAGTGCTTTTACCAATGCATAAAATGCATGGAGAAGTCATTTCGAATGACTGGTCCTCAGTGTTGTGAAACGATGACTGGTTAAAATTTTTGGTGGTTTCTTGTTCAGTCCATAGGCCTACATCATGTGGCAAACCGGTGAGCATGTGGCTCTATTAGTATAGGAGATACCTGAAAACATATCACACTTTTCATCATAGTACGTTTACCAATGCATAAAATGCATGGAGAAGTCATTTCGAATGACTGGTCCTCAGTGTTTGTGAGAACGATGACTGGTTAAAATTTTTGGTGGTTTCTTGTTCAGTCCATAGGCCTACATCATGTGGCAAACCGGTGAGCATGTGGCTCTATTAGTATAGGAGATACCTGAAAACATATCACACTTTTCATCATAGTGCTTTTACCAATGCATAAAATGCATGGTGAAGTCATTTCGAATGACTGGTCCTCAGTGTTGTGAGAACGATGACTGGTTAAAATTTTTGGTGGTTTCTTGTTCAGTCCATAGGCCTACATCATGTGGCAACGGTGAGCATGTGGCTCTATTAGTATAGGAGATACCTGAAAACATATCACACTTTTCATCATAGTGCTTTTACCAATGCATAAAATGCATGGAGAAGTCATTTCGAATGACTGGTCCTCAGTGTTGTGAGAACGATGACTGGTTAAAATTTTTGGTGGTTTCTTGTTCAGTCCATAGGCCTACATCATGTGGCAAACCGGTGAGCATGTGGCTCTATTAGTATAGGAGATACCTGAAAACATATCACACTTTTCATCATAGTGCTTTTACCAATGCATAAAATGCATGGAGAAGTCATTTCGAATGACTGGTCCTCAGTGTTGTGAGAACGATGACTGGTTAAAATTTTTGGTGGTTTCTTGTTCAGTCCATAGGCCTACATCATGTGGCAAACCGGTGAGCATGTGGCTCTATTAGTATAGGAGATACCTGAAAACATATCACACTTTTCATCATAGTGCTTTTACCAATGCATAAAATGCATGGAGAAGTCATTTCGAATGACTGGTCCTCAGTGTTGTGAGAACGATGACTGGTTAAAATTTTTGGTGGTTTCTTGTTCAGTCCATAGGCCTACATCATGTGGCAAACCGGTGAGCATGTGGCTCTATTAGTATAGGAGATACCTGAAAACATATCACACTTTTCATCATAGTGCTTTTACCAATGCATAAAATGCATGGAGAAGTCATTTCGAATGACTGGTCCTCAGTGTTGTGAGAACGATGACTGGTTAAAATTTTTGGTGGTTTCTTGTTCAGTCCATAGGCCTACATCATGTGGCAAACCGGTGAGCATGTGGCTCTATTAGTATAGGAGATACCTGAAAACATATCACACTTTTCATCATAGTGCTTTTACCAATGCATAAAATGCATGGAGAAGTCATTTCGAATGACTGGTCCTCAGTGTTGTGAGAACGATGACTGGTTAAAATTTTTGGTGGTTTCTTGTTCAGTCCATAGGCCTACATCATGTGGCAAACCGGTGAGCATGTGGCTCTATTAGTATAGGAGATACCTGAAAACATATCACACTTTTCATCATAGTGCTTTTACCAATGCATAAAATGCATGGAGAAGTCATTTCGAATGACTGGTCCTCAGTGTTGTGAGAACGATGACTGGTTAAAATTTTTGGTGGTTTCTTGTTCAGTCCATAGGCCTACATCATGTGGCAAACCGGTGAGCATGTGGCTCTATTAGTATAGGAGATACCTGAAAACATATCACACTTTTCATCATAGTGCTTTTACCAATGCATAAAATGCATGGAGAAGTCATTTCGAATGACTGGTCCTCAGTGTTGTGAGAACGATGACTGGTTAAAATTTTTGGTGGTTTCTTGTTCAGTCCATAGGCCTACATCATGTGGCAAACCGGTGAGCATGTGGCTCTATTAGTATAGGAGATACCTGAAAACATATCACACTTTTCATCATAGTGCTTTTACCAATGCATAAAATGCATGGAGAAGTCATTTCGAATGACTGGTCCTCAGTGTTGTGAGAACGATGACTGGTTAAAATTTTTGGTGGTTTCTTGTTCAGTCCATAGGCCTACATCATGTGGCAAACCGGTGAGCATGTGGCTCTATTAGTATAGGAGATACCTGAAAACATATCACACTTTTCATCATAGTGCTTTTACCAATGCATAAAATGCATGGAGAAGTCATTTCGAATGACTGGTCCTCAGTGTTGTGAGAACGATGACTGGTTAAAATTTTTGGTGGTTTCTTGTTCAGTCCATAGGCCTACATCATGTGGCAAACCGGTGAGCATGTGGCTCTATTAGTATAGGAGATACCTGAAAACATATCACACTTTTCATCATAGTGCTTTTACCAATGCATAAAATGCATGGAGAAGTCATTTCGAATGACTGGTCCTCAGTGTTGTGAGAACGATGACTGGTTAAAATTTTTGGTGGTTTCTTGTTCAGTCCATAGGCCTACATCATGTGGCAAACCGGTGAGCATGTGGCTCTATTAGTATAGGAGATACCTGAAAACATATCACACTTTTCATCATAGTGCTTTTACCAATGCATAAAATGCATGGAGAAGTCATTTCGAATGACTGGTCCTCAGTGTTGTGAGAACGATGACTGGTTAAAATTTTTGGTGGTTTCTTGTTCAGTCCATAGGCCTACATCATGTGGCAAACCGGTGAGCATGTGGCTCTATTAGTATAGGAGATACCTGAAAACATATCACACTTTTCATCATAGTGCTTTTACCAATGCATAAAATGCATGGAGAAGTCATTTCGAATGACTGGTCCTCAGTGTTGTGAGAACGATGACTGGTTAAAATTTTTGGTGGTTTCTTGTTCAGTCCATAGGCCTACATCATGTGGCAAACCGGTGAGCATGTGGCTCTATTAGTATAGGAGATACCTGAAAACATATCACACTTTTCATCATAGTGCTTTTACCAATGCATAAAATGCATGGAGAAGTCATTTCGAATGACTGGTCCTCAGTGTTGTGAGAACGATGACTGGTTAAAATTTTTGGTGGTTTCTTGTTCAGTCCATAGGCCTACATCATGTGGCAAACCGGTGAGCATGTGGCTCTATTAGTATAGGAGATACCTGAAAACATATCACACTTTTCATCATAGTGCTTTTACCAATGCATAAAATGCATGGAGAAGTCATTTCGAATGACTGGTCCTCAGTGTTGTGAGAACGATGACTGGTTAAAATTTTTGGTGGTTTCTTGTTCAGTCCATAGGCCTACATCATGTGGCAAACCGGTGAGCATGTGGCTCTATTAGTATAGGAGATACCTGAAAACATATCACACTTTTCATCATAGTGCTTTTACCAATGCATAAAATGCATGGAGAAGTCATTTCGAATGACTGGTCCTCAGTGTTGTGAGAACGATGACTGGTTAAAATTTTTGGTGGTTTCTTGTTCAGTCCATAGGCCTACATCATGTGGCAAACCGGTGAGCATGTGGCTCTATTAGTATAGGAGATACCTGAAAACATATCACACTTTTCATCATAGTGCTTTTACCAATGCATAAAATGCATGGAGAAGTCATTTCGAATGACTGGTCCTCAGTGTTGTGAGAACGATGACTGGTTAAAATTTTTGGTGGTTTCTTGTTCAGTCCATAGGCCTACATCATGTGGCAAACCGGTGAGCATGTGGCTCTATTAGTATAGGAGATACCTGAAAACATATCACACTTTTCATCATAGTGCTTTTACCAATGCATAAAATGCATGGAGAAGTCATTTCGAATGACTGGTCCTCAGTGTTGTGAGAACGATGACTGGTTAAAATTTTTGGTGGTTTCTTGTTCAGTCCATAGGCCTACATCATGTGGCAAACCGGTGAGCATGTGGCTCTATTAGTATAGGAGATACCTGAAAACATATCACACTTTTCATCATAGTGCTTTTACCAATGCATAAAATGCATGGAGAAGTCATTTCGAATGACTGGTCCTCAGTGTTGTGAGAACGATGACTGGTTAAAATTTTTGGTGGTTTCTTGTTCAGTCCATAGGCCTACATCATGTGGCAAACCGGTGAGCATGTGGCTCTATTAGTATAGGAGATACCTGAAAACATATCACACTTTTCATCATAGTGCTTTTACCAATGCATAAAATGCATGGAGAAGTCATTTCGAATGACTGGTCCTCAGTGTTGTGAGAACGATGACTGGTTAAAATTTTTGGTGGTTTCTTGTTCAGTCCATAGGCCTACATCATGTGGCAAACCGGTGAGCATGTGGCTCTATTAGTATAGGAGATACCTGAAAACATATCACACTTTTCATCATAGTGCTTTTACCAATGCATAAAATGCATGGAGAAGTCATTTCGAATGACTGGTCCTCAGTGTTGTGAGAACGATGACTGGTTAAAATTTTTGGTGGTTTCTTGTTCAGTCCATAGGCCTACATCATGTGGCAAACCGGTGAGCATGTGGCTCTATTAGTATAGGAGATACCTGAAAACATATCACACTTTTCATCATAGTGCTTTTACCAATGCATAAAATGCATGGAGAAGTCATTTCGAATGACTGGTCCTCAGTGTTGTGAGAACGATGACTGGTTAAAATTTTTGGTGGTTTCTTGTTCAGTCCATAGGCCTACATCATGTGGCAAACCGGTGAGCATGTGGCTCTATTAGTATAGGAGATACCTGAAAACATATCACACTTTTCATCATAGTGCTTTTACCAATGCATAAAATGCATGGAGAAGTCATTTCGAATGACTGGTCCTCAGTGTTGTGAGAACGATGACTGGTTAAAATTTTTGGTGGTTTCTTGTTCAGTCCATAGGCCTACATCATGTGGCAAACCGGTGAGCATGTGGCTCTATTAGTATAGGAGATACCTGAAAACATATCACACTTTTCATCATAGTGCTTTTACCAATGCATAAAATGCATGGAGAAGTCATTTCGAATGACTGGTCCTCAGTGTTGTGAGAACGATGACTGGTTAAAATTTTTGGTGGTTTCTTGTTCAGTCCATAGGCCTACATCATGTGGCAAACCGGTGAGCATGTGGCTCTATTAGTATAGGAGATACCTGAAAACATATCACACTTTTCATCATAGTGCTTTTACCAATGCATAAAATGCATGGAGAAGTCATTTCGAATGACTGGTCCTCAGTGTTGTGAGAACGATGACTGGTTAAAATTTTTGGTGGTTTCTTGTTCAGTCCATAGGCCTACATCATGTGGCAAACCGGTGAGCATGTGGCTCTATTAGTATAGGAGATACCTGAAAACATATCACACTTTTCATCATAGTGCTTTTACCAATGCATAAAATGCATGGAGAAGTCATTTCGAATGACTGGTCCTCAGTGTTGTGAGAACGATGACTGGTTAAAATTTTTGGTGGTTTCTTGTTCAGTCCATAGGCCTACATCATGTGGCAAACCGGTGAGCATGTGGCTCTATTAGTATAGGAGATACCTGAAAACATATCACACTTTTCATCATAGTGCTTTTACCAATGCATAAAATGCATGGAGAAGTCATTTCGAATGACTGGTCCTCAGTGTTGTGAGAACGATGACTGGTTAAAATTTTTGGTGGTTTCTTGTTCAGTCCATAGGCCTACATCATGTGGCAAACCGGTGAGCATGTGGCTCTATTAGTATAGGAGATACCTGAAAACATATCACACTTTTCATCATAGTGCTTTTACCAATGCATAAAATGCATGGAGAAGTCATTTCGAATGACTGGTCCTCAGTGTTGTGAGAACGATGACTGGTTAAAATTTTTGGTGGTTTCTTGTTCAGTCCATAGGCCTACATCATGTGGCAAACCGGTGAGCATGTGGCTCTATTAGTATAGGAGATACCTGAAAACATATCACACTTTTCATCATAGTGCTTTTACCAATGCATAAAATGCATGGAGAAGTCATTTCGAATGACTGGTCCTCAGTGTTGTGAGAACGATGACTGGTTAAAATTTTTGGTGGTTTCTTGTTCAGTCCATAGGCCTACATCATGTGGCAAACCGGTGAGCATGTGGCTCTATTAGTATAGGAGATACCTGAAAACATATCACACTTTTCATCATAGTGCTTTTACCAATGCATAAAATGCATGGAGAAGTCATTTCGAATGACTGGTCCTCAGTGTTGTGAGAACGATGACTGGTTAAAATTTTTGGTGGTTTCTTGTTCAGTCCATAGGCCTACATCATGTGGCAAACCGGTGAGCATGTGGCTCTATTAGTATAGGAGATACCTGAAAACATATCACACTTTTCATCATAGTGCTTTTACCAATGCATAAAATGCATGGAGAAGTCATTTCGAATGACTGGTCCTCAGTGTTGTGAGAACGATGACTGGTTAAAATTTTTGGTGGTTTCTTGTTCAGTCCATAGGCCTACATCATGTGGCAAACCGGTGAGCATGTGGCTCTATTAGTATAGGAGATACCTGAAAACATATCACACTTTTCATCATAGTGCTTTTACCAATGCATAAAATGCATGGAGAAGTCATTTCGAATGACTGGTCCTCAGTGTTGTGAGAACGATGACTGGTTAAAATTTTTGGTGGTTTCTTGTTCAGTCCATAGGCCTACATCATGTGGCAAACCGGTGAGCATGTGGCTCTATTAGTATAGGAGATACCTGAAAACATATCACACTTTTCATCATAGTGCTTTTACCAATGCATAAAATGCATGGAGAAGTCATTTCGAATGACTGGTCCTCAGTGTTGTGAGAACGATGACTGGTTAAAATTTTTGGTGGTTTCTTGTTCAGTCCATAGGCCTACATCATGTGGCAAACCGGTGAGCATGTGGCTCTATTAGTATAGGAGATACCTGAAAACATATCACACTTTTCATCATAGTGCTTTTACCAATGCATAAAATGCATGGAGAAGTCATTTCGAATGACTGGTCCTCAGTGTTGTGAGAACGATGACTGGTTAAAATTTTTGGTGGTTTCTTGTTCAGTCCATAGGCCTACATCATGTGGCAAACCGGTGAGCATGTGGCTCTATTAGTATAGGAGATACCTGAAAACATATCACACTTTTCATCATAGTGCTTTTACCAATGCATAAAATGCATGGAGAAGTCATTTCGAATGACTGGTCCTCAGTGTTGTGAGAACGATGACTGGTTAAAATTTTTGGTGGTTTCTTGTTCAGTCCATAGGCCTACATCATGTGGCAAACCGGTGAGCATGTGGCTCTATTAGTATAGGAGATACCTGAAAACATATCACACTTTTCATCATAGTGCTTTTACCAATGCATAAAATGCATGGAGAAGTCATTTCGAATGACTGGTCCTCAGTGTTGTGAGAACGATGACTGGTTAAAATTTTTGGTGGTTTCTTGTTCAGTCCATAGGCCTACATCATGTGGCAAACCGGTGAGCATGTGGCTCTATTAGTATAGGAGATACCTGAAAACATATCACACTTTTCATCATAGTGCTTTTACCAATGCATAAAATGCATGGAGAAGTCATTTCGAATGACTGGTCCTCAGTGTTGTGAGAACGATGACTGGTTAAAATTTTTGGTGGTTTCTTGTTCAGTCCATAGGCCTACATCATGTGGCAAACCGGTGAGCATGTGGCTCTATTAGTATAGGAGATACCTGAAAACATATCACACTTTTCATCATAGTGCTTTTACCAATGCATAAAATGCATGGAGAAGTCATTTCGAATGACTGGTCCTCAGTGTTGTGAGAACGATGACTGGTTAAAATTTTTGGTGGTTTCTTGTTCAGTCCATAGGCCTACATCATGTGGCAAACCGGTGAGCATGTGGCTCTATTAGTATAGGAGATACCTGAAAACATATCACACTTTTCATCATAGTGCTTTTACCAATGCATAAAATGCATGGAGAAGTCATTTCGAATGACTGGTCCTCAGTGTTGTGAGAACGATGACTGGTTAAAATTTTTGGTGGTTTCTTGTTCAGTCCATAGGCCTACATCATGTGGCAAACCGGTGAGCATGTGGCTCTATTAGTATAGGAGATACCTGAAAACATATCACACTTTTCATCATAGTGCTTTTACCAATGCATAAAATGCATGGAGAAGTCATTTCGAATGACTGGTCCTCAGTGTTGTGAGAACGATGACTGGTTAAAATTTTTGGTGGTTTCTTGTTCAGTCCATAGGCCTACATCATGTGGCAAACCGGTGAGCATGTGGCTCTATTAGTATAGGAGATACCTGAAAACATATCACACTTTTCATCATAGTGCTTTTACCAATGCATAAAATGCATGGAGAAGTCATTTCGAATGACTGGTCCTCAGTGTTGTGAGAACGATGACTGGTTAAAATTTTTGGTGGTTTCTTGTTCAGTCCATAGGCCTACATCATGTGGCAAACCGGTGAGCATGTGGCTCTATTAGTATAGGAGATACCTGAAAACATATCACACTTTTCATCATAGTGCTTTTACCAATGCATAAAATGCATGGAGAAGTCATTTCGAATGACTGGTCCTCAGTGTTGTGAGAACGATGACTGGTTAAAATTTTTGGTGGTTTCTTGTTCAGTCCATAGGCCTACATCATGTGGCAAACCGGTGAGCATGTGGCTCTATTAGTATAGGAGATACCTGAAAACATATCACACTTTTCATCATAGTGCTTTTACCAATGCATAAAATGCATGGAGAAGTCATTTCGAATGACTGGTCCTCAGTGTTGTGAGAACGATGACTGGTTAAAATTTTTGGTGGTTTCTTGTTCAGTCCATAGGCCTACATCATGTGGCAAACCGGTGAGCATGTGGCTCTATTAGTATAGGAGATACCTGAAAACATATCACACTTTTCATCATAGTGCTTTTACCAATGCATAAAATGCATGGAGAAGTCATTTCGAATGACTGGTCCTCAGTGTTGTGAGAACGATGACTGGTTAAAATTTTTGGTGGTTTCTTGTTCAGTCCATAGGCCTACATCATGTGGCAAACCGGTGAGCATGTGGCTCTATTAGTATAGGAGATACCTGAAAACATATCACACTTTTCATCATAGTGCTTTTACCAATGCATAAAATGCATGGAGAAGTCATTTCGAATGACTGGTCCTCAGTGTTGTGAGAACGATGACTGGTTAAAATTTTTGGTGGTTTCTTGTTCAGTCCATAGGCCTACATCATGTGGCAAACCGGTGAGCATGTGGCTCTATTAGTATAGGAGATACCTGAAAACATATCACACTTTTCATCATAGTGCTTTTACCAATGCATAAAATGCATGGAGAAGTCATTTCGAATGACTGGTCCTCAGTGTTGTGAGAACGATGACTGGTTAAAATTTTTGGTGGTTTCTTGTTCAGTCCATAGGCCTACATCATGTGGCAAACCGGTGAGCATGTGGCTCTATTAGTATAGGAGATACCTGAAAACATATCACACTTTTCATCATAGTGCTTTTACCAATGCATAAAATGCATGGAGAAGTCATTTCGAATGACTGGTCCTCAGTGTTGTGAGAACGATGACTGGTTAAAATTTTTGGTGGTTTCTTGTTCAGTCCATAGGCCTACATCATGTGGCAAACCGGTGAGCATGTGGCTCTATTAGTATAGGAGATACCTGAAAACATATCACACTTTTCATCATAGTGCTTTTACCAATGCATAAAATGCATGGAGAAGTCATTTCGAATGACTGGTCCTCAGTGTTGTGAGAACGATGACTGGTTAAAATTTTTGGTGGTTTCTTGTTCAGTCCATAGGCCTACATCATGTGGCAAACCGGTGAGCATGTGGCTCTATTAGTATAGGAGATACCTGAAAACATATCACACTTTTCATCATAGTGCTTTTACCAATGCATAAAATGCATGGAGAAGTCATTTCGAATGACTGGTCCTCAGTGTTGTGAGAACGATGACTGGTTAAAATTTTTGGTGGTTTCTTGTTCAGTCCATAGGCCTACATCATGTGGCAAACCGGTGAGCATGTGGCTCTATTAGTATAGGAGATACCTGAAAACATATCACACTTTTCATCATAGTGCTTTTACCAATGCATAAAATGCATGGAGAAGTCATTTCGAATGACTGGTCCTCAGTGTTGTGAGAACGATGACTGGTTAAAATTTTTGGTGGTTTCTTGTTCAGTCCATAGGCCTACATCATGTGGCAAACCGGTGAGCATGTGGCTCTATTAGTATAGGAGATACCTGAAAACATATCACACTTTTCATCATAGTGCTTTTACCAATGCATAAAATGCATGGAGAAGTCATTTCGAATGACTGGTCCTCAGTGTTGTGAGAACGATGACTGGTTAAAATTTTTGGTGGTTTCTTGTTCAGTCCATAGGCCTACATCATGTGGCAAACCGGTGAGCATGTGGCTCTATTAGTATAGGAGATACCTGAAAACATATCACACTTTTCATCATAGTGCTTTTACCAATGCATAAAATGCATGGAGAAGTCATTTCGAATGACTGGTCCTCAGTGTTGTGAGAACGATGACTGGTTAAAATTTTTGGTGGTTTCTTGTTCAGTCCATAGGCCTACATCATGTGGCAAACCGGTGAGCATGTGGCTCTATTAGTATAGGAGATACCTGAAAACATATCACACTTTTCATCATAGTGCTTTTACCAATGCATAAAATGCATGGAGAAGTCATTTCGAATGACTGGTCCTCAGTGTTGTGAGAACGATGACTGGTTAAAATTTTTGGTGGTTTCTTGTTCAGTCCATAGGCCTACATCATGTGGCAAACCGGTGAGCATGTGGCTCTATTAGTATAGGAGATACCTGAAAACATATCACACTTTTCATCATAGTGCTTTTACCAATGCATAAAATGCATGGAGAAGTCATTTCGAATGACTGGTCCTCAGTGTTGTGAGAACGATGACTGGTTAAAATTTTTGGTGGTTTCTTGTTCAGTCCATAGGCCTACATCATGTGGCAAACCGGTGAGCATGTGGCTCTATTAGTATAGGAGATACCTGAAAACATATCACACTTTTCATCATAGTGCTTTTACCAATGCATAAAATGCATGGAGAAGTCATTTCGAATGACTGGTCCTCAGTGTTGTGAGAACGATGACTGGTTAAAATTTTTGGTGGTTTCTTGTTCAGTCCATAGGCCTACATCATGTGGCAAACCGGTGAGCATGTGGCTCTATTAGTATAGGAGATACCTGAAAACATATCACACTTTTCATCATAGTGCTTTTACCAATGCATAAAATGCATGGAGAAGTCATTTCGAATGACTGGTCCTCAGTGTTGTGAGAACGATGACTGGTTAAAATTTTTGGTGGTTTCTTGTTCAGTCCATAGGCCTACATCATGTGGCAAACCGGTGAGCATGTGGCTCTATTAGTATAGGAGATACCTGAAAACATATCACACTTTTCATCATAGTGCTTTTACCAATGCATAAAATGCATGGAGAAGTCATTTCGAATGACTGGTCCTCAGTGTTGTGAGAACGATGACTGGTTAAAATTTTTGGTGGTTTCTTGTTCAGTCCATAGGCCTACATCATGTGGCAAACCGGTGAGCATGTGGCTCTATTAGTATAGGAGATACCTGAAAACATATCACACTTTTCATCATAGTGCTTTTACCAATGCATAAAATGCATGGAGAAGTCATTTCGAATGACTGGTCCTCAGTGTTGTGAGAACGATGACTGGTTAAAATTTTTGGTGGTTTCTTGTTCAGTCCATAGGCCTACATCATGTGGCAAACCGGTGAGCATGTGGCTCTATTAGTATAGGAGATACCTGAAAACATATCACACTTTTCATCATAGTGCTTTTACCAATGCATAAAATGCATGGAGAAGTCATTTCGAATGACTGGTCCTCAGTGTTGTGAGAACGATGACTGGTTAAAATTTTTGGTGGTTTCTTGTTCAGTCCATAGGCCTACATCATGTGGCAAACCGGTGAGCATGTGGCTCTATTAGTATAGGAGATACCTGAAAACATATCACACTTTTCATCATAGTGCTTTTACCAATGCATAAAATGCATGGAGAAGTCATTTCGAATGACTGGTCCTCAGTGTTGTGAGAACGATGACTGGTTAAAATTTTTGGTGGTTTCTTGTTCAGTCCATAGGCCTACATCATGTGGCAAACCGGTGAGCATGTGGCTCTATTAGTATAGGAGATACCTGAAAACATATCACACTTTTCATCATAGTGCTTTTACCAATGCATAAAATGCATGGAGAAGTCATTTCGAATGACTGGTCCTCAGTGTTGTGAGAACGATGACTGGTTAAAATTTTTGGTGGTTTCTTGTTCAGTCCATAGGCCTACATCATGTGGCAAACCGGTGAGCATGTGGCTCTATTAGTATAGGAGATACCTGAAAACATATCACACTTTTCATCATAGTGCTTTTACCAATGCATAAAATGCATGGAGAAGTCATTTCGAATGACTGGTCCTCAGTGTTGTGAGAACGATGACTGGTTAAAATTTTTGGTGGTTTCTTGTTCAGTCCATAGGCCTACATCATGTGGCAAACCGGTGAGCATGTGGCTCTATTAGTATAGGAGATACCTGAAAACATATCACACTTTTCATCATAGTGCTTTTACCAATGCATAAAATGCATGGAGAAGTCATTTCGAATGACTGGTCCTCAGTGTTGTGAGAACGATGACTGGTTAAAATTTTTGGTGGTTTCTTGTTCAGTCCATAGGCCTACATCATGTGGCAAACCGGTGAGCATGTGGCTCTATTAGTATAGGAGATACCTGAAAACATATCACACTTTTCATCATAGTGCTTTTACCAATGCATAAAATGCATGGAGAAGTCATTTCGAATGACTGGTCCTCAGTGTTGTGAGAACGATGACTGGTTAAAATTTTTGGTGGTTTCTTGTTCAGTCCATAGGCCTACATCATGTGGCAAACCGGTGAGCATGTGGCTCTATTAGTATAGGAGATACCTGAAAACATATCACACTTTTCATCATAGTGCTTTTACCAATGCATAAAATGCATGGAGAAGTCATTTCGAATGACTGGTCCTCAGTGTTGTGAGAACGATGACTGGTTAAAATTTTTGGTGGTTTCTTGTTCAGTCCATAGGCCTACATCATGTGGCAAACCGGTGAGCATGTGGCTCTATTAGTATAGGAGATACCTGAAAACATATCACACTTTTCATCATAGTGCTTTTACCAATGCATAAAATGCATGGAGAAGTCATTTCGAATGACTGGTCCTCAGTGTTGTGAGAACGATGACTGGTTAAAATTTTTGGTGGTTTCTTGTTCAGTCCATAGGCCTACATCATGTGGCAAACTGCGTGAGCATGTGGCTCTATTAGTATAGGAGATACCTGAAAACATATCACACTTTTCATCATAGTGCTTTTACCAATGCATAAAATGCATGGAGAAGTCATTTCGAATGACTGGTCCTCAGTGTTGTGAGAACGATGACTGGTTAAAATTTTTGGTGGTTTCTTGTTCAGTCCATAGGCCTACATCATGTGGCAAACCGGTGAGCATGTGGCTCTATTAGTATAGGAGATACCTGAAAACATATCACACTTTTCATCATAGTGCTTTTACCAATGCATAAAATGCATGGAGAAGTCATTTCGAATGACTGGTCCTCAGTGTTGTGAGAACGATGACTGGTTAAAATTTTTGGTGGTTTCTTGTTCAGTCCATAGGCCTACATCATGTGGCAAACCGGTGAGCATGTGGCTCTATTAGTATAGGAGATACCTGAAAACATATCACACTTTTCATCATAGTGCTTTTACCAATGCATAAAATGCATGGAGAAGTCATTTCGAATGACTGGTCCTCAGTGTTGTGAGAACGATGACTGGTTAAAATTTTTGGTGGTTTCTTGTTCAGTCCATAGGCCTACATCATGTGGCAAACCGGTGAGCATGTGGCTCTATTAGTATAGGAGATACCTGAAAACATATCACACTTTTCATCATAGTGCTTTTACCAATGCATAAAATGCATGGAGAAGTCATTTCGAATGACTGGTCCTCAGTGTTGTGAGAACGATGACTGGTTAAAATTTTTGGTGGTTTCTTGTTCAGTCCATAGGCCTACATCATGTGGCAAACCGGTGAGCATGTGGCTCTATTAGTATAGGAGATACCTGAAAACATATCACACTTTTCATCATAGTGCTTTTACCAATGCATAAAATGCATGGAGAAGTCATTTCGAATGACTGGTCCTCAGTGTTGTGAGAACGATGACTGGTTAAAATTTTTGGTGGTTTCTTGTTCAGTCCATAGGCCTACATCATGTGGCAAACCGGTGAGCATGTGGCTCTATTAGTATAGGAGATACCTGAAAACATATCACACTTTTCATCATAGTGCTTTTACCAATGCATAAAATGCATGGAGAAGTCATTTCGAATGACTGGTCCTCAGTGTTGTGAGAACGATGACTGGTTAAAATTTTTGGTGGTTTCTTGTTCAGTCCATAGGCCTACATCATGTGGCAAACCGGTGAGCATGTGGCTCTATTAGTATAGGAGATACCTGAAAACATATCACACTTTTCATCATAGTGCTTTTACCAATGCATAAAATGCATGGAGAAGTCATTTCGAATGACTGGTCCTCAGTGTTGTGAGAATGATGACTGGTTAAAATTTTTGGTGGTTTCTTGTTCAGTCCATAGGCCTAGCATCATGTGGCAAACCGGTGAGCATGTGGCTCTATTAGTATAGGAGATACCTGGAAAACATATCACACTTTTCATCATAGTGCTTTTACCAATGCATAAAATGCATGGAGAAGTCATTTCGAATGACTGGTCCTCAGTGTTGTGAGAACGATGACTGGTTAAAATTTTGGTGGTTTCTTGTTCGAGTCCATAGGCCTACATCATGTGGCAAACCGGTGAGCATGTGGCTCTATTAGTATAGGAGATACCTGAAAACATATCACACTTTTCATCATAGTGCTTTTACCAATGCATAAAATGCATGGAGAAGTCATTTCGAATGACTGGTCCTCAGTGTTGTGAGAACGATGACTGGTTAAAATTTTTGGTGGTTTCTGTTCAGTCCATAGGCCTACATCATGTGGCAAACCGGTGAGCATGTGCTCTATTAGTATAGGAGATACCTGAAAACATATCACACTTTTCATCATAGTGCTTTTACCAATGCATAAAATGCCATGGAGAAGTCATTTCGAATGACTGGTCCTCAGTGTTTGTGAGACGATGACTGGTTAAAATTTTTGGTGGTTTTCTTGTTCAGTCATAGGCCTACATCATGTGGCAAACCGGTGAGCATGTGGCTCTATTAGTATAGGAGATACCTGAAAAACATATCACACTTTCATCATAGTGCTTTTACCATGCATAAAATGCATGGAGAAGTCATTTCGAATGACTGGTCCTCAGTGTTGTGAGAATGCTGACTGGTAAAATTTTTGGTGGTTTCTTGTTCAGTCCCATAGGCCTACATCATGTGGCAAACCGGTGAGCATGTGGCTCTATTAGGATAGGGAGATACTGTAAAACATTATCACACTTTCATCATAGTGCTTTTACCAATGCATAAATGCATGGAGATAAGTCATTTCGAATGACTGGTCCTCATGTGTTGTGAGAACGATGACTGGTAAAATTTTTGGTGGTTTCCTTGTTCAGTCCCATAGGTCCCTACATCATGTGGCAACCGGTGAGCATGTGCTCTATTAGTATAGGAGAGTACCTGAAAACCATATCACACTTTTCATCAATAGTGTCTTTTTACCTATGCATAAAATGCATGGAGAAGTCTTTTCGAATGACTGGACCCAGTCGAACGATGACTGGTTAAAATTTTTGGTGGTTTCTTGTTCAGTCCATAGGCCTACATCATGTGGCAAACCGGTGAGCATGTGGCTCTATTAGTATAGGAGATACCTGAAAACATATCACACTTTTCATCATAGTGCTTTTACCAATGCATAAAATGCATGGAGAAGTCATTTCGAATGACTGGTCCTCAGTGTTGTGAGAACGATGACTGGTTAAAATTTTTGGTGGTTTCTTGTTCAGTCCATAGGCCTACATCATGTGGCAAACCGGTGAGCATGTGGCTCTATTAGTATAGGAGATACCTGAAAACATATCACACTTTTCATCATAGTGCTTTTACCAATGCATAAAATGCATGGAGAAGTCATTT
The DNA here is from genome assembly GCF_032444005.1 of Ranitomeya imitator. Lineage (NCBI taxonomy): Eukaryota > Metazoa > Chordata > Amphibia > Anura > Dendrobatidae > Ranitomeya > Ranitomeya imitator. Next base: position 53,877 of record NW_027193955.1, on the reverse strand, counting down.
CGAATGACTGGTCCTCAGTGTTGTGAGAACGATGACTGGTTAAAATTTTTGGTGGTTTCTTGTTCAGTCCATAGGCCTACATCATGTGGCAAACCGGTGAGCATGTGGCTCTATTAGTATAGGAGATACCTGAAAACATATCACACTTTTCATCATAGTGCTTTTACCAATGCATAAAATGCATGGAGAAGTCATTTCGAATGACTGGTCCTCAGTGTTGTGAGAACGATGACTGGTTAAAATTTTTGGTGGTTTCTTGTTCAGTCCATAGGCCTACATCATGTGGCAAACCGGTGAGCATGTGGCTCTATTAGTATAGGAGATACCTGAAAACATATCACACTTTTCATCATAGTGCTTTTACCAATGCATAAAATGCATGGAGAAGTCATTTCGAATGACTGGTCCTCAGTGTTGTGAGAACGATGACTGGTTAAAATTTTTGGTGGTTTCTTGTTCAGTCCATAGGCCTACATCATGTGGCAAACCGGTGAGCATGTGGCTCTATTAGTATAGGAGATACCTGAAAACATATCACACTTTTCATCATAGTGCTTTTACCAATGCATAAAATGCATGGAGAAGTCATTTCGAATGACTGGTCCTCAGTGTTGTGAGAACGATGACTGGTTAAAATTTTTGGTGGTTTCTTGTTCAGTCCATAGGCCTACATCATGTGGCAAACCGGTGAGCATGTGGCTCTATTAGTATAGGAGATACCTGAAAACATATCACACTTTTCATCATAGTGCTTTTACCAATGCATAAAATGCATGGAGAAGTCATTTCGAATGACTGGTCCTCAGTGTTGTGAGAACGATGACTGGTTAAAATTTTTGGTGGTTTCTTGTTCAGTCCATAGGCCTACATCATGTGGCAAACCGGTGAGCATGTGGCTCTATTAGTATAGGAGATACCTGAAAACATATCACACTTTTCATCATAGTGCTTTTACCAATGCATAAAATGCATGGAGAAGTCATTTCGAATGACTGGTCCTCAGTGTTGTGAGAACGATGACTGGTTAAAATTTTTGGTGGTTTCTTGTTCAGTCCATAGGCCTACATCATGTGGCAAACCGGTGAGCATGTGGCTCTATTAGTATAGGAGATACCTGAAAACATATCACACTTTTCATCATAGTGCTTTTACCAATGCATAAAATGCATGGAGAAGTCATTTCGAATGACTGGTCCTCAGTGTTGTGAGAACGATGACTGGTTAAAATTTTTGGTGGTTTCTTGTTCAGTCCATAGGCCTACATCATGTGGCAAACCGGTGAGCATGTGGCTCTATTAGTATAGGAGATACCTGAAAACATATCACACTTTTCATCATAGTGCTTTTACCAATGCATAAAATGCATGGAGAAGTCATTTCGAATGACTGGTCCTCAGTGTTGTGAGAACGATGACTGGTTAAAATTTTTGGTGGTTTCTTGTTCAGTCCATAGGCCTACATCATGTGGCAAACCGGTGAGCATGTGGCTCTATTAGTATAGGAGATACCTGAAAACATATCACACTTTTCATCATAGTGCTTTTACCAATGCATAAAATGCATGGAGAAGTCATTTCGAATGACTGGTCCTCAGTGTTGTGAGAACGATGACTGGTTAAAATTTTTGGTGGTTTCTTGTTCAGTCCATAGGCCTACATCATGTGGCAAACCGGTGAGCATGTGGCTCTATTAGTATAGGAGATACCTGAAAACATATCACACTTTTCATCATAGTGCTTTTACCAATGCATAAAATGCATGGAGAAGTCATTTCGAATGACTGGTCCTCAGTGTTGTGAGAACGATGACTGGTTAAAATTTTTGGTGGTTTCTTGTTCAGTCCATAGGCCTACATCATGTGGCAAACCGGTGAGCATGTGGCTCTATTAGTATAGGAGATACCTGAAAACATATCACACTTTTCATCATAGTGCTTTTACCAATGCATAAAATGCATGGAGAAGTCATTTCGAATGACTGGTCCTCAGTGTTGTGAGAACGATGACTGGTTAAAATTTTTGGTGGTTTCTTGTTCAGTCCATAGGCCTACATCATGTGGCAAACCGGTGAGCATGTGGCTCTATTAGTATAGGAGATACCTGAAAACATATCACACTTTTCATCATAGTGCTTTTACCAATGCATAAAATGCATGGAGAAGTCATTTCGAATGACTGGTCCTCAGTGTTGTGAGAACGATGACTGGTTAAAATTTTTGGTGGTTTCTTGTTCAGTCCATAGGCCTACATCATGTGGCAAACCGGTGAGCATGTGGCTCTATTAGTATAGGAGATACCTGAAAACATATCACACTTTTCATCATAGTGCTTTTACCAATGCATAAAATGCATGGAGAAGTCATTTCGAATGACTGGTCCTCAGTGTTGTGAGAACGATGACTGGTTAAAATTTTTGGTGGTTTCTTGTTCAGTCCATAGGCCTACATCATGTGGCAAACCGGTGAGCATGTGGCTCTATTAGTATAGGAGATACCTGAAAACATATCACACTTTTCATCATAGTGCTTTTACCAATGCATAAAATGCATGGAGAAGTCATTTCGAATGACTGGTCCTCAGTGTTGTGAGAACGATGACTGGTTAAAATTTTTGGTGGTTTCTTGTTCAGTCCATAGGCCTACATCATGTGGCAAACCGGTGAGCATGTGGCTCTATTAGTATAGGAGATACCTGAAAACATATCACACTTTTCATCATAGTGCTTTTACCAATGCATAAAATGCATGGAGAAGTCATTTCGAATGACTGGTCCTCAGTGTTGTGAGAACGATGACTGGTTAAAATTTTTGGTGGTTTCTTGTTCAGTCCATAGGCCTACATCATGTGGCAAACCGGTGAGCATGTGGCTCTATTAGTATAGGAGATACCTGAAAACATATCACACTTTTCATCATAGTGCTTTTACCAATGCATAAAATGCATGGAGAAGTCATTTCGAATGACTGGTCCTCAGTGTTGTGAGAACGATGACTGGTTAAAATTTTTGGTGGTTTCTTGTTCAGTCCATAGGCCTACATCATGTGGCAAACCGGTGAGCATGTGGCTCTATTAGTATAGGAGATACCTGAAAACATATCACACTTTTCATCATAGTGCTTTTACCAATGCATAAAATGCATGGAGAAGTCATTTCGAATGACTGGTCCTCAGTGTTGTGAGAACGATGACTGGTTAAAATTTTTGGTGGTTTCTTGTTCAGTCCATAGGCCTACATCATGTGGCAAACCGGTGAGCATGTGGCTCTATTAGTATAGGAGATACCTGAAAACATATCACACTTTTCATCATAGTGCTTTTACCAATGCATAAAATGCATGGAGAAGTCATTTCGAATGACTGGTCCTCAGTGTTGTGAGAACGATGACTGGTTAAAATTTTTGGTGGTTTCTTGTTCAGTCCATAGGCCTACATCATGTGGCAAACCGGTGAGCATGTGGCTCTATTAGTATAGGAGATACCTGAAAACATATCACACTTTTCATCATAGTGCTTTTACCAATGCATAAAATGCATGGAGAAGTCATTTCGAATGACTGGTCCTCAGTGTTGTGAGAACGATGACTGGTTAAAATTTTTGGTGGTTTCTTGTTCAGTCCATAGGCCTACATCATGTGGCAAACCGGTGAGCATGTGGCTCTATTAGTATAGGAGATACCTGAAAACATATCACACTTTTCATCATAGTGCTTTTACCAATGCATAAAATGCATGGAGAAGTCATTTCGAATGACTGGTCCTCAGTGTTGTGAGAACGATGACTGGTTAAAATTTTTGGTGGTTTCTTGTTCAGTCCATAGGCCTACATCATGTGGCAAACCGGTGAGCATGTGGCTCTATTAGTATAGGAGATACCTGAAAACATATCACACTTTTCATCATAGTGCTTTTACCAATGCATAAAATGCATGGAGAAGTCATTTCGAATGACTGGTCCTCAGTGTTGTGAGAACGATGACTGGTTAAAATTTTTGGTGGTTTCTTGTTCAGTCCATAGGCCTACATCATGTGGCAAACCGGTGAGCATGTGGCTCTATTAGTATAGGAGATACCTGAAAACATATCACACTTTTCATCATAGTGCTTTTACCAATGCATAAAATGCATGGAGAAGTCATTTCGAATGACTGGTCCTCAGTGTTGTGAGAACGATGACTGGTTAAAATTTTTGGTGGTTTCTTGTTCAGTCCATAGGCCTACATCATGTGGCAAACCGGTGAGCATGTGGCTCTATTAGTATAGGAGATACCTGAAAACATATCACACTTTTCATCATAGTGCTTTTACCAATGCATAAAATGCATGGAGAAGTCATTTCGAATGACTGGTCCTCAGTGTTGTGAGAACGATGACTGGTTAAAATTTTTGGTGGTTTCTTGTTCAGTCCATAGGCCTACATCATGTGGCAAACCGGTGAGCATGTGGCTCTATTAGTATAGGAGATACCTGAAAACATATCACACTTTTCATCATAGTGCTTTTACCAATGCATAAAATGCATGGAGAAGTCATTTCGAATGACTGGTCCTCAGTGTTGTGAGAACGATGACTGGTTAAAATTTTTGGTGGTTTCTTGTTCAGTCCATAGGCCTACATCATGTGGCAAACCGGTGAGCATGTGGCTCTATTAGTATAGGAGATACCTGAAAACATATCACACTTTTCATCATAGTGCTTTTACCAATGCATAAAATGCATGGAGAAGTCATTTCGAATGACTGGTCCTCAGTGTTGTGAGAACGATGACTGGTTAAAATTTTTGGTGGTTTCTTGTTCAGTCCATAGGCCTACATCATGTGGCAAACCGGTGAGCATGTGGCTCTATTAGTATAGGAGATACCTGAAAACATATCACACTTTTCATCATAGTGCTTTTACCAATGCATAAAATGCATGGAGAAGTCATTTCGAATGACTGGTCCTCAGTGTTGTGAGAACGATGACTGGTTAAAATTTTTGGTGGTTTCTTGTTCAGTCCATAGGCCTACATCATGTGGCAAACCGGTGAGCATGTGGCTCTATTAGTATAGGAGATACCTGAAAACATATCACCACTTTTCATCATAGTGCTTTTACCAATGCATAAAATGCATGGAGAAGTCATTTCGAATGACTGGTCCTCAGTGTTGTGAGAACGATGACTGGTTAAAATTTTTGGTGGTTTCTTGTTCAGTCCATAGGCCTACATCATGTGGCAAACCGGTGAGCATGTGGCTCTATTAGTATAGGAGATACCTGAAAACATATCACACTTTTCATCATAGTGCTTTTACCAATGCATAAAATGCATGGAGAAGTCATTTCGAATGACTGGTCCTCAGTGTTGTGAGAACGATGACTGGTTAAAATTTTTGGTGGTTTCTTGTTCAGTCCATAGGCCTACATCATGTGGCAAACCGGTGAGCATGTGGCTCTATTAGTATAGGAGATACCTGAAAACATATCACACTTTTCATCATAGTGCTTTTACCAATGCATAAAATGCATGGAGAAGTCATTTCGAATGACTGGTCCTCAGTGTTGTGAGAACGATGACTGGTTAAAATTTTTGGTGGTTTCTTGTTCAGTCCATAGGCCTACATCATGTGGCAAACCGGTGAGCATGTGGCTCTATTAGTATAGGAGATACCTGAAAACATATCACACTTTTCATCATAGTGCTTTTACCAATGCATAAAATGCATGGAGAAGTCATTTCGAATGACTGGTCCTCAGTGTTGTGAGAACGATGACTGGTTAAAATTTTTGGTGGTTTCTTGTTCAGTCCATAGGCCTACATCATGTGGCAAACCGGTGAGCATGTGGCTCTATTAGTATAGGAGATACCTGAAAACATATCACACTTTTCATCATAGTGCTTTTACCAATGCATAAAATGCATGGAGAAGTCATTTCGAATGACTGGTCCTCAGTGTTGTGAGAACGATGACTGGTTAAAATTTTTGGTGGTTTCTTGTTCAGTCCATAGGCCTACATCATGTGGCAAACCGGTGAGCATGTGGCTCTATTAGTATAGGAGATACCTGAAAACATATCACACTTTTCATCATAGTGCTTTTACCAATGCATAAAATGCATGGAGAAGTCATTTCGAATGACTGGTCCTCAGTGTTGTGAGAACGATGACTGGTTAAAATTTTTGGTGGTTTCTTGTTCAGTCCATAGGCCTACATCATGTGGCAAACCGGTGAGCATGTGGCTCTATTAGTATAGGAGATACCTGAAAACATATCACACTTTTCATCATAGTGCTTTTACCAATGCATAAAATGCATGGAGAAGTCATTTCGAATGACTGGTCCTCAGTGTTGTGAGAACGATGACTGGTTAAAATTTTTGGTGGTTTCTTGTTCAGTCCATAGGCCTACATCATGTGGCAAACCGGTGAGCATGTGGCTCTATTAGTATAGGAGATACCTGAAAACATATCACACTTTTCATCATAGTGCTTTTACCAATGCATAAAATGCATGGAGAAGTCATTTCGAATGACTGGTCCTCAGTGTTGTGAGAACGATGACTGGTTAAAATTTTTGGTGGTTTCTTGTTCAGTCCATAGGCCTACATCATGTGGCAAACCGGTGAGCATGTGGCTCTATTAGTATAGGAGATACCTGAAAACATATCACACTTTTCATCATAGTGCTTTTACCAATGCATAAAATGCATGGAGAAGTCATTTCGAATGACTGGTCCTCAGTGTTGTGAGAACGATGACTGGTTAAAATTTTTGGTGGTTTCTTGTTCAGTCCATAGGCCTACATCATGTGGCAAACCGGTGAGCATGTGGCTCTATTAGTATAGGAGATACCTGAAAACATATCACACTTTTCATCATAGTGCTTTTACCAATGCATAAAATGCATGGAGAAGTCATTTCGAATGACTGGTCCTCAGTGTTGTGAGAACGATGACTGGTTAAAATTTTTGGTGGTTTCTTGTTCAGTCCATAGGCCTACATCATGTGGCAAACCGGTGAGCATGTGGCTCTATTAGTATAGGAGATACCTGAAAACATATCACACTTTTCATCATAGTGCTTTTACCAATGCATAAAATGCATGGAGAAGTCATTTCGAATGACTGGTCCTCAGTGTTGTGAGAACGATGACTGGTTAAAATTTTTGGTGGTTTCTTGTTCAGTCCATAGGCCTACATCATGTGGCAAACCGGTGAGCATGTGGCTCTATTAGTATAGGAGATACCTGAAAACATATCACACTTTTCATCATAGTGCTTTTACCAATGCATAAAATGCATGGAGAAGTCATTTCGAATGACTGGTCCTCAGTGTTGTGAGAACGATGACTGGTTAAAATTTTTGGTGGTTTCTTGTTCAGTCCATAGGCCTACATCATGTGGCAAACCGGTGAGCATGTGGCTCTATTAGTATAGGAGATACCTGAAAACATATCACACTTTTCATCATAGTGCTTTTACCAATGCATAAAATGCATGGAGAAGTCATTTCGAATGACTGGTCCTCAGTGTTGTGAGAACGATGACTGGTTAAAATTTTTGGTGGTTTCTTGTTCAGTCCATAGGCCTACATCATGTGGCAAACCGGTGAGCATGTGGCTCTATTAGTATAGGAGATACCTGAAAACATATCACACTTTTCATCATAGTGCTTTTACCAATGCATAAAATGCATGGAGAAGGTCATTTCGAATGACTGGTCCCTCAGTGTTGTGAGAACGATGACTGGTTAAAATTTTTGGTGGTTTCTTGTTCAGTCCATAGGCCTACATCATGTGGCAAACCGTGTGAGCATGTGGCTCTATTAGTATAGGGAGATACCTGAAAACATATCACACTTTTCATCATAGTGCTTTTACCAATGCATAAAATGCATGGAGAAGTCATTTCGAATGACTGGTCCTCAGTGTTGTTGAGAACGATGACTGGTTAAAATTTTTGGTGGTTTCTTGTTCAGTCCATAGGCCTACATCATGTGGCAAACCGGTGAGCATGTGGCTCTATTAGTATAGGAGATACCTGAAAACATATCACACTTTTCATCATAGTGCTTTTACCAATGCATAAAATGCATGGAGAAGTCATTTCGAATGACCTGGTCCTCAGTGTTGTGAGAACGATGACTGGTTAAAATTTTTGGTGGTTTCTTGTTCAGTCCATAGGCCTACATCATGTGGCAAACCGGTGAGCATGTGGCTCTATTAGTATAGGAGATACCTGAAAACATATCACACTTTTCATCATAGTGCTTTTACCGAATGCATTAAAATGCATGGAGAAGTCATTTCGAATGACTGGTCCTCAGTGTTTGTAGAACGATGACTGGTTAAAATTTTTGTGTGGTTTCTTGTTCAGTCCATAGGCCTACATCATGTGGCAAACCGGTGAGCATGTGGCTCTATTAGTATAGGAGATACCTGAAAACATATCACACTTTTCATCATAGTGCTTTTACCAATGCATAAAATGCATGGAGAAGTCATTTCGAATGACAGGTCCTCAGTGTTGTGAGAAACGATGACTGGTTAAAATTTTTGGTGGTTTCTTGTTCAGTCCATAGGCCTACATCATGTGGCAAACCGGTTGAGCATGTGGCTCTATTAGTATAGGAGATACCTGAAACATATCACACTTTTCATCATAGTGCTTTTAACCAATGCATAAAATGCATGGAGAAGTCATTTCGAATGACTGGTCCTCAGTGTTGTTGAGAACGATGACTGGTTAAAATTTTTGGTGGTTTCTTGTTCAGTCCATAGGCCTACATCATGTGGCAAACCGGTGAGCATGTGGCTCTATTAGTATAGGAGATACCTGAAAACATATCACACTTTTCATCATAGTGCTTTTACCAATGCATAAAATGCATGGAGAAGTCATTTCGAATGACTGGTCCTCAGTGTTGTGAGAACGATGACTGGTTTAAAATTTTTGGTGGTTTCTTGTTCAGTCCATAGGCCTACATCATGTGGCAAACCGGTGAGCATGTGGCTCTATTAGTATAGGAGATACCTGAAAACATATCACACTTTTCATCATAGTGCTTTTACCAATGCATAAAATGCATGGAGAAGTCATTTCGAATGACTGGTCCTCAGTGTTGTGAGAACGATGACTGGGTTAAAATTTTGGTGGTTTCTTGTTCAGTCCATAGGCCTACATCATGTGGCAAACCGGTGAGCATGTGGCTCTATTAGTATAGGAGATACCTGAAAACATATCACACTTTTCATCATAGTGCTTTTACCAATGCATAAAATGCATGGAGAAGTCATTTCGAATGACTGGTCCTCAGTGTTGTGAGAACGATGACTGGTTAAAATTTTTGGTGGTTTCTTGTTCAGTCCATAGGCCTACATCATGTGGCAAACCGGTGAGCATGTGGCTCTAGTTAGTATAGGAGATACCTGAAAAACATATCACACTTTTCATCATAGTGGCTTTTACCAATGCATAAAATGCATGGAGAAGTCATTTCGAATGACTGGTCCTCAGTGTTGTGAGAACGATGACTGGTTAAAATTTTTGGTGGTTTCTTGTTCAGTCCATAGGCCTACATCATGTGGCAAACCGGTGAGCATGTGGCTCTATTAGTATAGGAGATACCTGAAAACATATCACACTTTTCATCATAGTGCTTTTAAACCAATGCATAAAATGCATGGAGAAGTCATTTCGAATGACTGGTCCTCAGTGTTGTGAGAACGATGACTGGTTAAAAATTTTTGGTGGTTTCTTGTTCAGTCCATAGGCCCTACATCATGTGGCAAACCGGTGAGCATGTGGCTCTATTAGTATAGGAGATACCTGAAAACATATCACACTTTTCATCATAGTGCTTTTACCAATGCATAAAATGCATGGAGAAGTCATTTCGAATGACTGGGTCCTCAGTGTTGTGAGAACGATGACTGGGTTAAAATTTTTGGTGGTTTCTTGTTCAGTCCATAGGCCTACATCATGTGGCAAACCGGTGAGCATGTGGCTCTATTAGTATAGGAGATACCTGAAAACATATCACACTTTTCATCATAGTGCTTTTACCAATGCATAAAATGCATGGAGAAGTCATTTCGAATGACTGGTCCTCAGTGTTGTGAGAGACGATGACTGGTTAAAATTTTTGGTGGTTTCTTGTTCAGTCCATAGGCCTACATCATGTGGCAAACCGGTGATGCATGTGGCTCTATTAGTATAGGAGATACCTGAAAACATATCACACTTTTCATCATAGTGCTTTTACCAATGCATAAAATGCATGGAGAAGTCATTTCGAATGACTGGTCCTCAGTGTTGTGAGAACGATGACTGGTTAAAATTTTTGGTGGTTTCTTGTTCAGTCCATAGGCCTACATCATGTGGCAAACCGGTGAGCATGTGGCTCTATTAGTATAGGAGATACCTGAAAACATATCACACTTTTCATCATAGTGCTTTTACCAATGCATAAAATGCATGGAGAAGTCATTTCGAATGACTGGTCCTCAGTGTTGTGAGAACGATGACTGGTTAAAATTTTTGGTGGTTTCTTGTTCAGTCCATAGGCCTACATCATGTGGCAAACCGGTGAGCATGTGGCTCTATTAGTATAGGAGATACCTGAAAACATAATCACACTTTTCATCATAGTGCTTTTACCAATGCATAAAATGCATGGAGAAGTCATTTCGAATGACTGGTCCTCAGTGTTGTGAGAACGATGACTGGTTAAAATTTTTGGTGGTTTCTTGTTCAGTCCATAGGCCTACATCATGTGGCAAACCGGTGAGCATGTGGCTCTATTAGTATAGGAGATACCTGAAAACATATCACACTTTTCATCATAGTGCTTTTTACCAATGCATAAAATGCATGGAGAAGTCATTTCGAATGACTGGTCCTCAGTGTTGTGAGAACGATGACTGGTTAAAATTTTTGGTGGTTTCTTGTTCAGTCCATAGGCCTACATCATGTGGCAAACCGGTGAGCATGTGGCTCTATTAGTATAGGAGATACCTGAAAACATATCACACTTTTCATCATAGTGCTTTTACCAATGCATAAAATGCATGGAGAAGTCATTTCGAATGACTGGTCCTCAGTGTTGTGAGAACGATGACTGGTTAATATTTTTGGTGGTTTCTTGTTCAGTCCATAGGCCTACATCATGTGGCAAACCGGTGAGCATGTGGCTCTATTAGTATAGGAGATACCTGAAAACATATCACACTTTTCATCATAGTGCTTTTACCAATGCATAAAATGCATGGAGAAGTCATTTCGAATGACTGGTCCTCAGTGTTGTGAGAACGTGACTGGTTAAAATTTTGGTGGTTTCTTGTTCAGTCCATAGGCCTACATCATGTGGCAAACCGGTGAGCATGTGGCTCTATTAGTATAGGAGATACCTGAAAACATATCACACTTTTCATCATAGTGCTTTTACCAATGCATAAAATGCATGGAGAAGTCATTTTCGAATGACTGGTCCTCAGTGTTGTGAGAACGATGACTGGTTAAAATTTTTGGTGGTTTCTTGTTCAGTCCATAGGCCTACATCATGTGGCAAACCGGTGAGCATGTGGCTCTATTAGTATAGGAGATACCTGAAAACATATCACACTTTTCATCATAGTGCTTTTACCAATGCATAAAATGCATGGAGAAGTTCATTTCGAATGACTGGTCCTCAGTGTTGTGAGAACGATGACTGGTTAAAATTTTGGTGGTTTCTCTTGTTCAGTCCATAGGCCCTACATCATGTGGCAAACCGGTGAGCATGTGGCTCTATTAGTATAGGAGATACCTGAAAACATATCACACTTTTCATCATATGTGCTTTTACCAATGCATAAAATGCATGGAGAAGTTATTTCGAATGACTGGTCCTCAGTGTTGTGAGAACGATGACTGGTTAAAATTTTGTGGTGGTTTCTTGTTCAGTCCATAGGCCTACATCATGTGGCAAACCGGTGAGCATGTGGCTCTATTAGTATAGGAGATACCTGAAAACATATCACACTTTTCATCATAGTGCTTTTTACCAATGCATAAAATGCATGGAGAAGTCATTTCGAATGACTGGTCCTCAGTTGTTGTGAGAACGATGACTGGTTAAAATTTTTGGTGGTTTCTTGTTCAGTCCATAGGCCTACATCATGTGGCAAACCGGTGAGCATGTGGCTCTATTAGTATAGGAGATACCTGAAAACATATCACACTTTTCATCATAGTGCTTTTACCAATGCATAGAAATGCATGGAGAAGTTATTTCGAATGACTGGTCCTCAGTGTTGTGAGAACGATGGACTGGTTAAAATTTTTGGTGGTTTCTTGTTCAGTCCATAGGCCTACATCATGTGGCAAACTGGTGAGCATGTGGCTCTATTAGTATAGGAGATACCTGAAAACATATCACACTTTTCATCATAGTGCTTTTACCAATGCATAAAATGCATGGAGAAGTCATTTCGAATGACTGGTCCTCAGTGTTGTGAGAACGATGACTGGTTAAAATTTTGGTGGTTTCTTGTTCAGTCCATAGGCCTACATCATGTGGCAACCGGTGAGCATGTGGCTCTATTAGTATAGGAGATACCTGAAAACATATCAACACTTTTCATCATAGTGCTTTTACCAATGCATAAAATGCATGGAGAAGTCATTTCGACATGACTGGTCCTCAGTGTTGTGAGAACGATGACTGGTTTAAAATTTTTGGGGGTTTCTTGTTCAGTCCATAGGCCTACATCATTGAGGCAAACGGTTGAGCATGTGGCTCTATTAGTATAGGAGATACCTGAAAACATATCACAATTTTCATCATAGTGCTTTTACCAATGCATAAAATGCATGGAGAGAAGTCATTTCGAATGACTGGTCCTCAGTGTTGTGGAGAACGATGACTGGTTAAAATTTTTTGGTGGTTTCTTGTTCAGTCCATAGGCCTACATCATGTGGCAAACCGGTGAGCATGTGGCTCTATTAGTTCATCATAGTGCTTTTACCAATGCATAAAATGCATGGAGAAGTCATTTCGAATGACTGGTCCTCAGTGTTGTGAGAACGATGACTGGTTAAAATTTTTGGTGGTTTCTTGTTCAGTCCATAGGCCTACATCATGTGGCAAACCGGTGAGCATGTGGCTCTATTAGTATAGGAGATACCTGAAAACATATCACACTTTTCATCATAGTGCTTTTACCAATGCATAAAATGCATGGAGAAGTCATTTCGAATGACTGGTCCTCAGTGTTGTGAGAACGATGACTGGTTAAAATTTTTGGTGGTTTCTTGTTCAGTCCATAGGCCTACATCATGTGGCAAACCGGTGAGCATGTGGCTCTATTAGTATAGGAGATACCTGAAAACATATCACACTTTTCATCATAGTGCTTTTACCAATGCATAAAATGCATGGAGAAGTCATTTCGAATGACTGGTCCTCAGTGTTGTGAGAACGATGACTGGTTAAAATTTTTGGTGGTTTCTTGTTCAGTCCATAGGCCTACATCATGTGGCAAACCGGTGAGCATGTGGCTCTATTAGTATAGGAGATACCTGAAAACATATCACACTTTTCATCATAGTGCTTTTACCAATGCATAAAATGCATGGAGAAGTCATTTCGAATGACTGGTCCTCAGTGTTGTGAGAACGATGACTGGTTAAAATTTTTGGTGGTTTCTTGTTCAGTCCATAGGCCTACATCATGTGGCAAACCGGTGAGCATGTGGCTCTATTAGTATAGGAGATACCTGAAAACATATCACACTTTTCATCATAGTGCTTTTACCAATGCATAAAATGCATGGAGAAGTCATTTCGAATGACTGGTCCTCAGTGTTGTGAGAACGATGACTGGTTAAAATTTTTGGTGGTTTCTTGTTCAGTCCATAGGCCTACATCATGTGGCAAACCGGTGAGCATGTGGCTCTATTAGTATAGGAGATACCTGAAAACATATCACACTTTTCATCATAGTGCTTTTACCAATGCATAAAATGCATGGAGAAGTCATTTCGAATGACTGGTCCTCAGTGTTGTGAGAACGATGACTGGTTAAAATTTTTGGTGGTTTCTTGTTCAGTCCATAGGCCTACATCATGTGGCAAACCGGTGAGCATGTGGCTCTATTAGTATAGGAGATACCTGAAAACATATCACACTTTTCATCATAGTGCTTTTACCAATGCATAAAATGCATGGAGAAGTCATTTCGAATGACTGGTCCTCAGTGTTGTGAGAACGATGACTGGTTAAAATTTTTGGTGGTTTCTTGTTCAGTCCATAGGCCTACATCATGTGGCAAACCGGTGAGCATGTGGCTCTATTAGTATAGGAGATACCTGAAAACATATCACACTTTTCATCATAGTGCTTTTACCAATGCATAAAATGCATGGAGAAGTCATTTCGAATGACTGGTCCTCAGTGTTGTGAGAACGATGACTGGTTAAAATTTTTGGTGGTTTCTTGTTCAGTCCATAGGCCTACATCATGTGGCAAACCGGTGAGCATGTGGCTCTATTAGTATAGGAGATACCTGAAAACATATCACACTTTTCATCATAGTGCTTTTACCAATGCATAAAATGCATGGAGAAGTCATTTCGAATGACTGGTCCTCAGTGTTGTGAGAACGATGACTGGTTAAAATTTTTGGTGGTTTCTTGTTCAGTCCATAGGCCTACATCATGTGGCAAACCGGTGAGCATGTGGCTCTATTAGTATAGGAGATACCTGAAAACATATCACACTTTTCATCATAGTGCTTTTACCAATGCATAAAATGCATGGAGAAGTCATTTCGAATGACTGGTCCTCAGTGTTGTGAGAACGATGACTGGTTAAAATTTTTGGTGGTTTCTTGTTCAGTCCATAGGCCTACATCATGTGGCAAACCGGTGAGCATGTGGCTCTATTAGTATAGGAGATACCTGAAAACATATCACACTTTTCATCATAGTGCTTTTACCAATGCATAAAATGCATGGAGAAGTCATTTCGAATGACTGGTCCTCAGTGTTGTGAGAACGATGACTGGTTAAAATTTTTGGTGGTTTCTTGTTCAGTCCATAGGCCTACATCATGTGGCAAACCGGTGAGCATGTGGCTCTATTAGTATAGGAGATACCTGAAAACATATCACACTTTTCATCATAGTGCTTTTACCAATGCATAAAATGCATGGAGAAGTCATTTCGAATGACTGGTCCTCAGTGTTGTGAGAACGATGACTGGTTAAAATTTTTGGTGGTTTCTTGTTCAGTCCATAGGCCTACATCATGTGGCAAACCGGTGAGCATGTGGCTCTATTAGTATAGGAGATACCTGAAAACATATCACACTTTTCATCATAGTGCTTTTACCAATGCATAAAATGCATGGAGAAGTCATTTCGAATGACTGGTCCTCAGTGTTGTGAGAACGATGACTGGTTAAAATTTTTGGTGGTTTCTTGTTCAGTCCATAGGCCTACATCATGTGGCAAACCGGTGAGCATGTGGCTCTATTAGTATAGGAGATACCTGAAAACATATCACACTTTTCATCATAGTGCTTTTACCAATGCATAAAATGCATGGAGAAGTCATTTCGAATGACTGGTCCTCAGTGTTGTGAGAACGATGACTGGTTAAAATTTTTGGTGGTTTCTTGTTCAGTCCATAGGCCTACATCATGTGGCAAACCGGTGAGCATGTGGCTCTATTAGTATAGGAGATACCTGAAAACATATCACACTTTTCATCATAGTGCTTTTACCAATGCATAAAATGCATGGAGAAGTCATTTCGAATGACTGGTCCTCAGTGTTGTGAGAACGATGACTGGTTAAAATTTTTGGTGGTTTCTTGTTCAGTCCATAGGCCTACATCATGTGGCAAACCGGTGAGCATGTGGCTCTATTAGTATAGGAGATACCTGAAAACATATCACACTTTTCATCATAGTGCTTTTACCAATGCATAAAATGCATGGAGAAGTCATTTCGAATGACTGGTCCTCAGTGTTGTGAGAACGATGACTGGTTAAAATTTTTGGTGGTTTCTTGTTCAGTCCATAGGCCTACATCATGTGGCAAACCGGTGAGCATGTGGCTCTATTAGTATAGGAGATACCTGAAAACATATCACACTTTTCATCATAGTGCTTTTACCAATGCATAAAATGCATGGAGAAGTCATTTCGAATGACTGGTCCTCAGTGTTGTGAGAACGATGACTGGTTAAAATTTTTGGTGGTTTCTTGTTCAGTCCATAGGCCTACATCATGTGGCAAACCGGTGAGCATGTGGCTCTATTAGTATAGGAGATACCTGAAAACATATCACACTTTTCATCATAGTGCTTTTACCAATGCATAAAATGCATGGAGAAGTCATTTCGAATGACTGGTCCTCAGTGTTGTGAGAACGATGACTGGTTAAAATTTTTGGTGGTTTCTTGTTCAGTCCATAGGCCTACATCATGTGGCAAACCGGTGAGCATGTGGCTCTATTAGTATAGGAGATACCTGAAAACATATCACACTTTTCATCATAGTGCTTTTACCAATGCATAAAATGCATGGAGAAGTCATTTCGAATGACTGGTCCTCAGTGTTGTGAGAACGATGACTGGTTAAAATTTTTGGTGGTTTCTTGTTCAGTCCATAGGCCTACATCATGTGGCAAACCGGTGAGCATGTGGCTCTATTAGTATAGGAGATACCTGAAAACATATCACACTTTTCATCATAGTGCTTTTACCAATGCATAAAATGCATGGAGAAGTCATTTCGAATGACTGGTCCTCAGTGTTGTGAGAACGATGACTGGTTAAAATTTTTGGTGGTTTCTTGTTCAGTCCATAGGCCTACATCATGTGGCAAACCGGTGAGCATGTGGCTCTATTAGTATAGGAGATACCTGAAAACATATCACACTTTTCATCATAGTGCTTTTACCAATGCATAAAATGCATGGAGAAGTCATTTCGAATGACTGGTCCTCAGTGTTGTGAGAACGATGACTGGTTAAAATTTTTGGTGGTTTCTTGTTCAGTCCATAGGCCTACATCATGTGGCAAACCGGTGAGCATGTGGCTCTATTAGTATAGGAGATACCTGAAAACATATCACACTTTTCATCATAGTGCTTTTACCAATGCATAAAATGCATGGAGAAGTCATTTCGAATGACTGGTCCTCAGTGTTGTGAGAACGATGACTGGTTAAAATTTTTGGTGGTTTCTTGTTCAGTCCATAGGCCTACATCATGTGGCAAACCGGTGAGCATGTGGCTCTATTAGTATAGGAGATACCTGAAAACATATCACACTTTTCATCATAGTGCTTTTACCAATGCATAAAATGCATGGAGAAGTCATTTCGAATGACTGGTCCTCAGTGTTGTGAGAACGATGACTGGTTAAAATTTTTGGTGGTTTCTTGTTCAGTCCATAGGCCTACATCATGTGGCAAACCGGTGAGCATGTGGCTCTATTAGTATAGGAGATACCTGAAAACATATCACACTTTTCATCATAGTGCTTTTACCAATGCATAAAATGCATGGAGAAGTCATTTCGAATGACTGGTCCTCAGTGTTGTGAGAACGATGACTGGTTAAAATTTTTGGTGGTTTCTTGTTCAGTCCATAGGCCTACATCATGTGGCAAACCGGTGAGCATGTGGCTCTATTAGTATAGGAGATACCTGAAAACATATCACACTTTTCATCATAGTGCTTTTACCAATGCATAAAATGCATGGAGAAGTCATTTCGAATGACTGGTCCTCAGTGTTGTGAGAACGATGACTGGTTAAAATTTTTGGTGGTTTCTTGTTCAGTCCATAGGCCTACATCATGTGGCAAACCGGTGAGCATGTGGCTCTATTAGTATAGGAGATACCTGAAAACATATCACACTTTTCATCATAGTGCTTTTACCAATGCATAAAATGCATGGAGAAGTCATTTCGAATGACTGGTCCTCAGTGTTGTGAGAACGATGACTGGTTAAAATTTTTGGTGGTTTCTTGTTCAGTCCATAGGCCTACATCATGTGGCAAACCGGTGAGCATGTGGCTCTATTAGTATAGGAGATACCTGAAAACATATCACACTTTTCATCATAGTGCTTTTACCAATGCATAAAATGCATGGAGAAGTCATTTCGAATGACTGGTCCTCAGTGTTGTGAGAACGATGACTGGTTAAAATTTTTGGTGGTTTCTTGTTCAGTCCATAGGCCTACATCATGTGGCAAACCGGTGAGCATGTGGCTCTATTAGTATAGGAGATACCTGAAAACATATCACACTTTTCATCATAGTGCTTTTACCAATGCATAAAATGCATGGAGAAGTCATTTCGAATGACTGGTCCTCAGTGTTGTGAGAACGATGACTGGTTAAAATTTTTGGTGGTTTCTTGTTCAGTCCATAGGCCTACATCATGTGGCAAACCGGTGAGCATGTGGCTCTATTAGTATAGGAGATACCTGAAAACATATCACACTTTTCATCATAGTGCTTTTACCAATGCATAAAATGCATGGAGAAGTCATTTCGAATGACTGGTCCTCAGTGTTGTGAGAACGATGACTGGTTAAAATTTTTGGTGGTTTCTTGTTCAGTCCATAGGCCTACATCATGTGGCAAACCGGTGAGCATGTGGCTCTATTAGTATAGGAGATACCTGAAAACATATCACACTTTTCATCATAGTGCTTTTACCAATGCATAAAATGCATGGAGAAGTCATTTCGAATGACTGGTCCTCAGTGTTGTGAGAACGATGACTGGTTAAAATTTTTGGTGGTTTCTTGTTCAGTCCATAGGCCTACATCATGTGGCAAACCGGTGAGCATGTGGCTCTATTAGTATAGGAGATACCTGAAAACATATCACACTTTTCATCATAGTGCTTTTACCAATGCATAAAATGCATGGAGAAGTCATTTCGAATGACTGGTCCTCAGTGTTGTGAGAACGATGACTGGTTAAAATTTTTGGTGGTTTCTTGTTCAGTCCATAGGCCTACATCATGTGGCAAACCGGTGAGCATGTGGCTCTATTAGTATAGGAGATACCTGAAAACATATCACACTTTTCATCATAGTGCTTTTACCAATGCATAAAATGCATGGAGAAGTCATTTCGAATGACTGGTCCTCAGTGTTGTGAGAACGATGACTGGTTAAAATTTTTGGTGGTTTCTTGTTCAGTCCATAGGCCTACATCATGTGGCAAACCGGTGAGCATGTGGCTCTATTAGTATAGGAGATACCTGAAAACATATCACACTTTTCATCATAGTGCTTTTACCAATGCATAAAATGCATGGAGAAGTCATTTCGAATGACTGGTCCTCAGTGTTGTGAGAACGATGACTGGTTAAAATTTTTGGTGGTTTCTTGTTCAGTCCATAGGCCTACATCATGTGGCAAACCGGTGAGCATGTGGCTCTATTAGTATAGGAGATACCTGAAAACATATCACACTTTTCATCATAGTGCTTTTACCAATGCATAAAATGCATGGAGAAGTCATTTCGAATGACTGGTCCTCAGTGTTGTGAGAACGATGACTGGTTAAAATTTTTGGTGGTTTCTTGTTCAGTCCATAGGCCTACATCATGTGGCAAACCGGTGAGCATGTGGCTCTATTAGTATAGGAGATACCTGAAAACATATCACACTTTTCATCATAGTGCTTTTACCAATGCATAAAATGCATGGAGAAGTCATTTCGAATGACTGGTCCTCAGTGTTGTGAGAACGATGACTGGTTAAAATTTTTGGTGGTTTCTTGTTCAGTCCATAGGCCTACATCATGTGGCAAACCGGTGAGCATGTGGCTCTATTAGTATAGGAGATACCTGAAAACATATCACACTTTTCATCATAGTGCTTTTACCAATGCATAAAATGCATGGAGAAGTCATTTCGAATGACTGGTCCTCAGTGTTGTGAGAACGATGACTGGTTAAAATTTTTGGTGGTTTCTTGTTCAGTCCATAGGCCTACATCATGTGGCAAACCGGTGAGCATGTGGCTCTATTAGTATAGGAGATACCTGAAAACATATCACACTTTTCATCATAGTGCTTTTACCAATGCATAAAATGCATGGAGAAGTCATTTCGAATGACTGGTCCTCAGTGTTGTGAGAACGATGACTGGTTAAAATTTTTGGTGGTTTCTTGTTCAGTCCATAGGCCTACATCATGTGGCAAACCGGTGAGCATGTGGCTCTATTAGTATAGGAGATACCTGAAAACATATCACACTTTTCATCATAGTGCTTTTACCAATGCATAAAATGCATGGAGAAGTCATTTCGAATGACTGGTCCTCAGTGTTGTGAGAACGATGACTGGTTAAAATTTTTGGTGGTTTCTTGTTCAGTCCATAGGCCTACATCATGTGGCAAACCGGTGAGCATGTGGCTCTATTAGTATAGGAGATACCTGAAAACATATCACACTTTTCATCATAGTGCTTTTACCAATGCATAAAATGCATGGAGAAGTCATTTCGAATGACTGGTCCTCAGTGTTGTGAGAACGATGACTGGTTAAAATTTTTGGTGGTTTCTTGTTCAGTCCATAGGCCTACATCATGTGGCAAACCGGTGAGCATGTGGCTCTATTAGTATAGGAGATACCTGAAAACATATCACACTTTTCATCATAGTGCTTTTACCAATGCATAAAATGCATGGAGAAGTCATTTCGAATGACTGGTCCTCAGTGTTGTGAGAACGATGACTGGTTAAAATTTTTGGTGGTTTCTTGTTCAGTCCATAGGCCTACATCATGTGGCAAACCGGTGAGCATGTGGCTCTATTAGTATAGGAGATACCTGAAAACATATCACACTTTTCATCATAGTGCTTTTACCAATGCATAAAATGCATGGAGAAGTCATTTCGAATGACTGGTCCTCAGTGTTGTGAGAACGATGACTGGTTAAAATTTTTGGTGGTTTCTTGTTCAGTCCATAGGCCTACATCATGTGGCAAACCGGTGAGCATGTGGCTCTATTAGTATAGGAGATACCTGAAAACATATCACACTTTTCATCATAGTGCTTTTACCAATGCATAAAATGCATGGAGAAGTCATTTCGAATGACTGGTCCTCAGTGTTGTGAGAACGATGACTGGTTAAAATTTTTGGTGGTTTCTTGTTCAGTCCATAGGCCTACATCATGTGGCAAACCGGTGAGCATGTGGCTCTATTAGTATAGGAGATACCTGAAAACATATCACACTTTTCATCATAGTGCTTTTACCAATGCATAAAATGCATGGAGAAGTCATTTCGAATGACTGGTCCTCAGTGTTGTGAGAACGATGACTGGTTAAAATTTTTGGTGGTTTCTTGTTCAGTCCATAGGCCTACATCATGTGGCAAACCGGTGAGCATGTGGCTCTATTAGTATAGGAGATACCTGAAAACATATCACACTTTTCATCATAGTGCTTTTACCAATGCATAAAATGCATGGAGAAGTCATTTCGAATGACTGGTCCTCAGTGTTGTGAGAACGATGACTGGTTAAAATTTTTGGTGGTTTCTTGTTCAGTCCATAGGCCTACATCATGTGGCAAACCGGTGAGCATGTGGCTCTATTAGTATAGGAGATACCTGAAAACATATCACACTTTTCATCATAGTGCTTTTACCAATGCATAAAATGCATGGAGAAGTCATTTCGAATGACTGGTCCTCAGTGTTGTGAGAACGATGACTGGTTAAAATTTTTGGTGGTTTCTTGTTCAGTCCATAGGCCTACATCATGTGGCAAACCGGTGAGCATGTGGCTCTATTAGTATAGGAGATACCTGAAAACATATCACACTTTTCATCATAGTGCTTTTACCAATGCATAAAATGCATGGAGAAGTCATTTCGAATGACTGGTCCTCAGTGTTGTGAGAACGATGACTGGTTAAAATTTTTGGTGGTTTCTTGTTCAGTCCATAGGCCTACATCATGTGGCAAACCGGTGAGCATGTGGCTCTATTAGTATAGGAGATACCTGAAAACATATCACACTTTTCATCATAGTGCTTTTACCAATGCATAAAATGCATGGAGAAGTCATTTCGAATGACTGGTCCTCAGTGTTGTGAGAACGATGACTGGTTAAAATTTTTGGTGGTTTCTTGTTCAGTCCATAGGCCTACATCATGTGGCAAACCGGTGAGCATGTGGCTCTATTAGTATAGGAGATACCTGAAAACATATCACACTTTTCATCATAGTGCTTTTACCAATGCATAAAATGCATGGAGAAGTCATTTCGAATGACTGGTCCTCAGTGTTGTGAGAACGATGACTGGTTAAAATTTTTGGTGGTTTCTTGTTCAGTCCATAGGCCTACATCATGTGGCAAACCGGTGAGCATGTGGCTCTATTAGTATAGGAGATACCTGAAAACATATCACACTTTTCATCATAGTGCTTTTACCAATGCATAAAATGCATGGAGAAGTCATTTCGAATGACTGGTCCTCAGTGTTGTGAGAACGATGACTGGTTAAAATTTTTGGTGGTTTCTTGTTCAGTCCATAGGCCTACATCATGTGGCAAACCGGTGAGCATGTGGCTCTATTAGTATAGGAGATACCTGAAAACATATCACACTTTTCATCATAGTGCTTTTACCAATGCATAAAATGCATGGAGAAGTCATTTCGAATGACTGGTCCTCAGTGTTGTGAGAACGATGACTGGTTAAAATTTTTGGTGGTTTCTTGTTCAGTCCATAGGCCTACATCATGTGGCAAACCGGTGAGCATGTGGCTCTATTAGTATAGGAGATACCTGAAAACATATCACACTTTTCATCATAGTGCTTTTACCAATGCATAAAATGCATGGAGAAGTCATTTCGAATGACTGGTCCTCAGTGTTGTGAGAACGATGACTGGTTAAAATTTTTGGTGGTTTCTTGTTCAGTCCATAGGCCTACATCATGTGGCAAACCGGTGAGCATGTGGCTCTATTAGTATAGGAGATACCTGAAAACATATCACACTTTTCATCATAGTGCTTTTACCAATGCATAAAATGCATGGAGAAGTCATTTCGAATGACTGGTCCTCAGTGTTGTGAGAACGATGACTGGTTAAAATTTTTGGTGGTTTCTTGTTCAGTCCATAGGCCTACATCATGTGGCAAACCGGTGAGCATGTGGCTCTATTAGTATAGGAGATACCTGAAAACATATCACACTTTTCATCATAGTGCTTTTACCAATGCATAAAATGCATGGAGAAGTCATTTCGAATGACTGGTCCTCAGTGTTGTGAGAACGATGACTGGTTAAAATTTTTGGTGGTTTCTTGTTCAGTCCATAGGCCTACATCATGTGGCAAACCGGTGAGCATGTGGCTCTATTAGTATAGGAGATACCTGAAAACATATCACACTTTTCATCATAGTGCTTTTACCAATGCATAAAATGCATGGAGAAGTCATTTCGAATGACTGGTCCTCAGTGTTGTGAGAACGATGACTGGTTAAAATTTTTGGTGGTTTCTTGTTCAGTCCATAGGCCTACATCATGTGGCAAACCGGTGAGCATGTGGCTCTATTAGTATAGGAGATACCTGAAAACATATCACACTTTTCATCATAGTGCTTTTACCAATGCATAAAATGCATGGAGAAGTCATTTCGAATGACTGGTCCTCAGTGTTGTGAGAACGATGACTGGTTAAAATTTTTGGTGGTTTCTTGTTCAGTCCATAGGCCTACATCATGTGGCAAACCGGTGAGCATGTGGCTCTATTAGTATAGGAGATACCTGAAAACATATCACACTTTTCATCATAGTGCTTTTACCAATGCATAAAATGCATGGAGAAGTCATTTCGAATGACTGGTCCTCAGTGTTGTGAGAACGATGACTGGTTAAAATTTTTGGTGGTTTCTTGTTCAGTCCATAGGCCTACATCATGTGGCAAACCGGTGAGCATGTGGCTCTATTAGTATAGGAGATACCTGAAAACATATCACACTTTTCATCATAGTGCTTTTACCAATGCATAAAATGCATGGAGAAGTCATTTCGAATGACTGGTCCTCAGTGTTGTGAGAACGATGACTGGTTAAAATTTTTGGTGGTTTCTTGTTCAGTCCATAGGCCTACATCATGTGGCAAACCGGTGAGCATGTGGCTCTATTAGTATAGGAGATACCTGAAAACATATCACACTTTTCATCATAGTGCTTTTACCAATGCATAAAATGCATGGAGAAGTCATTTCGAATGACTGGTCCTCAGTGTTGTGAGAACGATGACTGGTTAAAATTTTTGGTGGTTTCTTGTTCAGTCCATAGGCCTACATCATGTGGCAAACCGGTGAGCATGTGGCTCTATTAGTATAGGAGATACCTGAAAACATATCACACTTTTCATCATAGTGCTTTTACCAATGCATAAAATGCATGGAGAAGTCATTTCGAATGACTGGTCCTCAGTGTTGTGAGAACGATGACTGGTTAAAATTTTTGGTGGTTTCTTGTTCAGTCCATAGGCCTACATCATGTGGCAAACCGGTGAGCATGTGGCTCTAGATTAGTATAGGAGATACCTGAAAACATATCACACTTTTCATCATAGTGCTTTTACCAATGCATAAAATGCATGGAGAAGTCATTTCGAATGACTGGTCCTCAGTGTTGTGAGAACGATGACTGGTTAAAATTTTTGGTGGTTTCTTGTTCAGTCCATAGGCCTACATCATGTGGCAAACCGGTGAGCATGTGGCTCTATTAGTATAGGAGATACCTGAAAACATATCACACTTTTCATCATAGTGCTTTTACCAATGCATAAAATGCATGGAGAAGTCATTTCGAATGACTGGTCCTCAGTGTTGTGAGAACGATGACTGGTTAAAATTTTTGGTGGTTTCTTGTTCAGTCCATAGGCCTACATCATGTGGCAAACCGGTGAGCATGTGGCTCTATTAGTATAGGAGATACCTGAAAACATATCACACTTTTCATCATAGTGCTTTTACCAATGCATAAAATGCATGGAGAAGTCATTTCGAATGACTGGTCCTCAGTGTTGTGAGAACGATGACTGGTTAAAATTTTTGGTGGTTTCTTGTTCAGTCCATAGGCCTACATCATGTGGCAAACCGGTGAGCATGTGGCTCTATTAGTATAGGAGATACCTGAAAACATATCACACTTTTCATCATAGTGCTTTTACCAATGCATAAAATGCATGGAGAAGTCATTTCGAATGACTGGTCCTCAGTGTTGTGAGAACGATGACTGGTTAAAATTTTTGGTGGTTTCTTGTTCAGTCCATAGGCCTACATCATGTGGCAAACCGGTGAGCATGTGGCTCTATTAGTATAGGAGATACCTGAAAACATATCACACTTTTCATCATAGTGCTTTTACCAATGCATAAAATGCATGGAGAAGTCATTTCGAATGACTGGTCCTCAGTGTTGTGAGAACGATGACTGGTTAAAATTTTTGGTGGTTTCTTGTTCAGTCCATAGGCCTACATCATGTGGCAAACCGGTGAGCATGTGGCTCTATTAGTATAGGAGATACCTGAAAACATATCACACTTTTCATCATAGTGCTTTTACCAATGCATAAAATGCATGGAGAAGTCATTTCGAATGACTGGTCCTCAGTGTTGTGAGAACGATGACTGGTTAAAATTTTTGGTGGTTTCTTGTTCAGTCCATAGGCCTACATCATGTGGCAAACCGGTGAGCATGTGGCTCTATTAGTATAGGAGATACCTGAAAACATATCACACTTTTCATCATAGTGCTTTTACCAATGCATAAAATGCATGGAGAAGTCATTTCGAATGACTGGTCCTCAGTGTTGTGAGAACGATGACTGGTTAAAATTTTTGGTGGTTTCTTGTTCAGTCCATAGGCCTACATCATGTGGCAAACCGGTGAGCATGTGGCTCTATTAGTATAGGAGATACCTGAAAACATATCACACTTTTCATCATAGTGCTTTTACCAATGCATAAAATGCATGGAGAAGTCATTTCGAATGACTGGTCCTCAGTGTTGTGAGAACGATGACTGGTTAAAATTTTTGGTGGTTTCTTGTTCAGTCCATAGGCCTACATCATGTGGCAAACCGGTGAGCATGTGGCTCTATTAGTATAGGAGATACCTGAAAACATATCACACTTTTCATCATAGTGCTTTTACCAATGCATAAAATGCATGGAGAAGTCATTTCGAATGACTGGTCCTCAGTGTTGTGAGAACGATGACTGGTTAAAATTTTTGGTGGTTTCTTGTTCAGTCCATAGGCCTACATCATGTGGCAAACCGGTGAGCATGTGGCTCTATTAGTATAGGAGATACCTGAAAACATATCACACTTTTCATCATAGTGCTTTTACCAATGCATAAAATGCATGGAGAAGTCATTTCGAATGACTGGTCCTCAGTGTTGTGAGAACGATGACTGGTTAAAATTTTTGGTGGTTTCTTGTTCAGTCCATAGGCCTACATCATGTGGCAAACCGGTGAGCATGTGGCTCTATTAGTATAGGAGATACCTGAAAACATATCACACTTTTCATCATAGTGCTTTTACCAATGCATAAAATGCATGGAGAAGTCATTTCGAATGACTGGTCCTCAGTGTTGTGAGAACGATGACTGGTTAAAATTTTTGGTGGTTTCTTGTTCAGTCCATAGGCCTACATCATGTGGCAAACCGGTGAGCATGTGGCTCTATTAGTATAGGAGATACCTGAAAACATATCACACTTTTCATCATAGTGCTTTTACCAATGCATAAAATGCATGGAGAAGTCATTTCGAATGACTGGTCCTCAGTGTTGTGAGAACGATGACTGGTTAAAATTTTTGGTGGTTTCTTGTTCAGTCCATAGGCCTACATCATGTGGCAAACCGGTGAGCATGTGGCTCTATTAGTATAGGAGATACCTGAAAACATATCACACTTTTCATCATAGTGCTTTTACCAATGCATAAAATGCATGGAGAAGTCATTTCGAATGACTGGTCCTCAGTGTTGTGAGAACGATGACTGGTTAAAATTTTTGGTGGTTTCTTGTTCAGTCCATAGGCCTACATCATGTGGCAAACCGGTGAGCATGTGGCTCTATTAGTATAGGAGATACCTGAAAACATATCACACTTTTCATCATAGTGCTTTTACCAATGCATAAAATGCATGGAGAAGTCATTTCGAATGACTGGTCCTCAGTGTTGTGAGAACGATGACTGGTTAAAATTTTTGGTGGTTTCTTGTTCAGTCCATAGGCCTACATCATGTGGCAAACCGGTGAGCATGTGGCTCTATTAGTATAGGAGATACCTGAAAACATATCACACTTTTCATCATAGTGCTTTTACCAATGCATAAAATGCATGGAGAAGTCATTTCGAATGACTGGTCCTCAGTGTTGTGAGAACGATGACTGGTTAAAATTTTTGGTGGTTTCTTGTTCAGTCCATAGGCCTACATCATGTGGCAAACCGGTGAGCATGTGGCTCTATTAGTATAGGAGATACCTGAAAACATATCACACTTTTCATCATAGTGCTTTTACCAATGCATAAAATGCATGGAGAAGTCATTTCGAATGACTGGTCCTCAGTGTTGTGAGAACGATGACTGGTTAAAATTTTTGGTGGTTTCTTGTTCAGTCCATAGGCCTACATCATGTGGCAAACCGGTGAGCATGTGGCTCTATTAGTATAGGAGATACCTGAAAACATATCACACTTTTCATCATAGTGCTTTTACCAATGCATAAAATGCATGGAGAAGTCATTTCGAATGACTGGTCCTCAGTGTTGTGAGAACGATGACTGGTTAAAATTTTTGGTGGTTTCTTGTTCAGTCCATAGGCCTACATCATGTGGCAAACCGGTGAGCATGTGGCTCTATTAGTATAGGAGATACCTGAAAACATATCACACTTTTCATCATAGTGCTTTTACCAATGCATAAAATGCATGGAGAAGTCATTTCGAATGACTGGTCCTCAGTGTTGTGAGAACGATGACTGGTTAAAATTTTTGGTGGTTTCTTGTTCAGTCCATAGGCCTACATCATGTGGCAAACCGGTGAGCATGTGGCTCTATTAGTATAGGAGATACCTGAAAACATATCACACTTTTCATCATAGTGCTTTTACCAATGCATAAAATGCATGGAGAAGTCATTTCGAATGACTGGTCCTCAGTGTTGTGAGAACGATGACTGGTTAAAATTTTTGGTGGTTTCTTGTTCAGTCCATAGGCCTACATCATGTGGCAAACCGGTGAGCATGTGGCTCTATTAGTATAGGAGATACCTGAAAACATATCACACTTTTCATCATAGTGCTTTTACCAATGCATAAAATGCATGGAGAAGTCATTTCGAATGACTGGTCCTCAGTGTTGTGAGAACGATGACTGGTTAAAATTTTTGGTGGTTTCTTGTTCAGTCCATAGGCCTACATCATGTGGCAAACCGGTGAGCATGTGGCTCTATTAGTATAGGAGATACCTGAAAACATATCACACTTTTCATCATAGTGCTTTTACCAATGCATAAAATGCATGGAGAAGTCATTTCGAATGACTGGTCCTCAGTGTTGTGAGAACGATGACTGGTTAAAATTTTTGGTGGTTTCTTGTTCAGTCCATAGGCCTACATCATGTGGCAAACCGGTGAGCATGTGGCTCTATTAGTATAGGAGATACCTGAAAACATATCACACTTTTCATCATAGTGCTTTTACCAATGCATAAAATGCATGGAGAAGTCATTTCGAATGACTGGTCCTCAGTGTTGTGAGAACGATGACTGGTTAAAATTTTTGGTGGTTTCTTGTTCAGTCCATAGGCCTACATCATGTGGCAAACCGGTGAGCATGTGGCTCTATTAGTATAGGAGATACCTGAAAACATATCACACTTTTCATCATAGTGCTTTTACCAATGCATAAAATGCATGGAGAAGTCATTTCGAATGACTGGTCCTCAGTGTTGTGAGAACGATGACTGGTTAAAATTTTTGGTGGTTTCTTGTTCAGTCCATAGGCCTACATCATGTGGCAAACCGGTGAGCATGTGGCTCTATTAGTATAGGAGATACCTGAAAACATATCACACTTTTCATCATAGTGCTTTTACCAATGCATAAAATGCATGGAGAAGTCATTTCGAATGACTGGTCCTCAGTGTTGTGAGAACGATGACTGGTTAAAATTTTTGGTGGTTTCTTGTTCAGTCCATAGGCCTACATCATGTGGCAAACCGGTGAGCATGTGGCTCTATTAGTATAGGAGATACCTGAAAACATATCACACTTTTCATCATAGTGCTTTTACCAATGCATAAAATGCATGGAGAAGTCATTTCGAATGACTGGTCCTCAGTGTTGTGAGAACGATGACTGGTTAAAATTTTTGGTGGTTTCTTGTTCAGTCCATAGGCCTACATCATGTGGCAAACCGGTGAGCATGTGGCTCTATTAGTATAGGAGATACCTGAAAACATATCACACTTTTCATCATAGTGCTTTTACCAATGCATAAAATGCATGGAGAAGTCATTTCGAATGACTGGTCCTCAGTGTTGTGAGAACGATGACTGGTTAAAATTTTTGGTGGTTTCTTGTTCAGTCCATAGGCCTACATCATGTGGCAAACCGGTGAGCATGTGGCTCTATTAGTATAGGAGATACCTGAAAACATATCACACTTTTCATCATAGTGCTTTTACCAATGCATAAAATGCATGGAGAAGTCATTTCGAATGACTGGTCCTCAGTGTTGTGAGAACGATGACTGGTTAAAATTTTTGGTGGTTTCTTGTTCAGTCCATAGGCCTACATCATGTGGCAAACCGGTGAGCATGTGGCTCTATTAGTATAGGAGATACCTGAAAACATATCACACTTTTCATCATAGTGCTTTTACCAATGCATAAAATGCATGGAGAAGTCATTTCGAATGACTGGTCCTCAGTGTTGTGAGAACGATGACTGGTTAAAATTTTTGGTGGTTTCTTGTTCAGTCCATAGGCCTACATCATGTGGCAAACCGGTGAGCATGTGGCTCTATTAGTATAGGAGATACCTGAAAACATATCACACTTTTCATCATAGTGCTTTTACCAATGCATAAAATGCATGGAGAAGTCATTTCGAATGACTGGTCCTCAGTGTTGTGAGAACGATGACTGGTTAAAATTTTTGGTGGTTTCTTGTTCAGTCCATAGGCCTACATCATGTGGCAAACCGGTGAGCATGTGGCTCTATTAGTATAGGAGATACCTGAAAACATATCACACTTTTCATCATAGTGCTTTTACCAATGCATAAAATGCATGGAGAAGTCATTTCGAATGACTGGTCCTCAGTGTTGTGAGAACGATGACTGGTTAAAATTTTTGGTGGTTTCTTGTTCAGTCCATAGGCCTACATCATGTGGCAAACCGGTGAGCATGTGGCTCTATTAGTATAGGAGATACCTGAAAACATATCACACTTTTCATCATAGTGCTTTTACCAATGCATAAAATGCATGGAGAAGTCATTTCGAATGACTGGTCCTCAGTGTTGTGAGAACGATGACTGGTTAAAATTTTTGGTGGTTTCTTGTTCAGTCCATAGGCCTACATCATGTGGCAAACCGGTGAGCATGTGGCTCTATTAGTATAGGAGATACCTGAAAACATATCACACTTTTCATCATAGTGCTTTTACCAATGCATAAAATGCATGGAGAAGTCATTTCGAATGACTGGTCCTCAGTGTTGTGAGAACGATGACTGGTTAAAATTTTTGGTGGTTTCTTGTTCAGTCCATAGGCCTACATCATGTGGCAAACCGGTGAGCATGTGGCTCTATTAGTATAGGAGATACCTGAAAACATATCACACTTTTCATCATAGTGCTTTTACCAATGCATAAAATGCATGGAGAAGTCATTTCGAATGACTGGTCCTCAGTGTTGTGAGAACGATGACTGGTTAAAATTTTTGGTGGTTTCTTGTTCAGTCCATAGGCCTACATCATGTGGCAAACCGGTGAGCATGTGGCTCTATTAGTATAGGAGATACCTGAAAACATATCACACTTTTCATCATAGTGCTTTTACCAATGCATAAAATGCATGGAGAAGTCATTTCGAATGACTGGTCCTCAGTGTTGTGAGAACGATGACTGGTTAAAATTTTTGGTGGTTTCTTGTTCAGTCCATAGGCCTACATCATGTGGCAAACCGGTGAGCATGTGGCTCTATTAGTATAGGAGATACCTGAAAACATATCACACTTTTCATCATAGTGCTTTTACCAATGCATAAAATGCATGGAGAAGTCATTTCGAATGACTGGTCCTCAGTGTTGTGAGAACGATGACTGGTTAAAATTTTTGGTGGTTTCTTGTTCAGTCCATAGGCCTACATCATGTGGCAAACCGGTGAGCATGTGGCTCTATTAGTATAGGAGATACCTGAAAACATATCACACTTTTCATCATAGTGCTTTTACCAATGCATAAAATGCATGGAGAAGTCATTTCGAATGACTGGTCCTCAGTGTTGTGAGAACGATGACTGGTTAAAATTTTTGGTGGTTTCTTGTTCAGTCCATAGGCCTACATCATGTGGCAAACCGGTGAGCATGTGGCTCTATTAGTATAGGAGATACCTGAAAACATATCACACTTTTCATCATAGTGCTTTTACCAATGCATAAAATGCATGGAGAAGTCATTTCGAATGACTGGTCCTCAGTGTTGTGAGAACGATGACTGGTTAAAATTTTTGGTGGTTTCTTGTTCAGTCCATAGGCCTACATCATGTGGCAAACCGGTGAGCATGTGGCTCTATTAGTATAGGAGATACCTGAAAACATATCACACTTTTCATCATAGTGCTTTTACCAATGCATAAAATGCATGGAGAAGTCATTTCGAATGACTGGTCCTCAGTGTTGTGAGAACGATGACTGGTTAAAATTTTTGGTGGTTTCTTGTTCAGTCCATAGGCCTACATCATGTGGCAAACCGGTGAGCATGTGGCTCTATTAGTATAGGAGATACCTGAAAACATATCACACTTTTCATCATAGTGCTTTTACCAATGCATAAAATGCATGGAGAAGTCATTTCGAATGACTGGTCCTCAGTGTTGTGAGAACGATGACTGGTTAAAATTTTTGGTGGTTTCTTGTTCAGTCCATAGGCCTACATCATGTGGCAAACCGGTGAGCATGTGGCTCTATTAGTATAGGAGATACCTGAAAACATATCACACTTTTCATCATAGTGCTTTTACCAATGCATAAAATGCATGGAGAAGTCATTTCGAATGACTGGTCCTCAGTGTTGTGAGAACGATGACTGGTTAAAATTTTTGGTGGTTTCTTGTTCAGTCCATAGGCCTACATCATGTGGCAAACCGGTGAGCATGTGGCTCTATTAGTATAGGAGATACCTGAAAACATATCACACTTTTCATCATAGTGCTTTTACCAATGCATAAAATGCATGGAGAAGTCATTTCGAATGACTGGTCCTCAGTGTTGTGAGAACGATGACTGGTTAAAATTTTTGGTGGTTTCTTGTTCAGTCCATAGGCCTACATCATGTGGCAAACCGGTGAGCATGTGGCTCTATTAGTATAGGAGATACCTGAAAACATATCACACTTTTCATCATAGTGCTTTTACCAATGCATAAAATGCATGGAGAAGTCATTTCGAATGACTGGTCCTCAGTGTTGTGAGAACGATGACTGGTTAAAATTTTTGGTGGTTTCTTGTTCAGTCCATAGGCCTACATCATGTGGCAAACCGGTGAGCATGTGGCTCTATTAGTATAGGAGATACCTGAAAACATATCACACTTTTCATCATAGTGCTTTTACCAATGCATAAAATGCATGGAGAAGTCATTTCGAATGACTGGTCCTCAGTGTTGTGAGAACGATGACTGGTTAAAATTTTTGGTGGTTTCTTGTTCAGTCCATAGGCCTACATCATGTGGCAAACCGGTGAGCATGTGGCTCTATTAGTATAGGAGATACCTGAAAACATATCACACTTTTCATCATAGTGCTTTTACCAATGCATAAAATGCATGGAGAAGTCATTTCGAATGACTGGTCCTCAGTGTTGTGAGAACGATGACTGGTTAAAATTTTTGGTGGTTTCTTGTTCAGTCCATAGGCCTACATCATGTGGCAAACCGGTGAGCATGTGGCTCTATTAGTATAGGAGATACCTGAAAACATATCACACTTTTCATCATAGTGCTTTTACCAATGCATAAAATGCATGGAGAAGTCATTTCGAATGACTGGTCCTCAGTGTTGTGAGAACGATGACTGGTTAAAATTTTTGGTGGTTTCTTGTTCAGTCCATAGGCCTACATCATGTGGCAAACCGGTGAGCATGTGGCTCTATTAGTATAGGAGATACCTGAAAACATATCACACTTTTCATCATAGTGCTTTTACCAATGCATAAAATGCATGGAGAAGTCATTTCGAATGACTGGTCCTCAGTGTTGTGAGAACGATGACTGGTTAAAATTTTTGGTGGTTTCTTGTTCAGTCCATAGGCCTACATCATGTGGCAAACCGGTGAGCATGTGGCTCTATTAGTATAGGAGATACCTGAAAACATATCACACTTTTCATCATAGTGCTTTTACCAATGCATAAAATGCATGGAGAAGTCATTTCGAATGACTGGTCCTCAGTGTTGTGAGAACGATGACTGGTTAAAATTTTTGGTGGTTTCTTGTTCAGTCCATAGGCCTACATCATGTGGCAAACCGGTGAGCATGTGGCTCTATTAGTATAGGAGATACCTGAAAACATATCACACTTTTCATCATAGTGTTTACCAATGCATAAAATGCATGGAGAAGTCATTTCGAATGACTGGTCCTCTGTGTTGTGAGAACGATAACTGGTTAAAATTTTTGGTGGTTTCTTGTTCAGTCCATAGGCCTACATCATGTGGCAAACCGGTGAGCATGTGGCTCTATTAGTATAGGAGATACCTGAAAACATATCACACTTTTCATCATAGTGCTTTTACCAATGCATAAAATGCATGGAGAAGTCATTTCGAATGACTGGTCCTCAGTGTTGTGAGAACGATGACTGGTTAAAATTTTGGTGGTTTCTTGTTCAGTCCATAGGCCTACATCATGTGGCAAACCGGTGAGCATGTGGCTCTATTAGTATAGGAGATACCTGAAAACATATCACATTTTCATCATAGTGCTTTTACCAATGCATAAAATGCATGGAGAAGTCATTTCGAATGACTGGTCCTCAGTGTTGTGAGAACGATGACTGGTTAAAATTTTTTGGTGGTTTCTTGTTCAGTCCATAGGCCTACATCATGTGGCAAACCGGTGAGCATGTTGCTCTATTAGTATAGGAGATACCTGAAAACATATCACACTTTTCATCATAGTGCTTTTACCAATGCATAAAATGCATGGAGAAGTCATTTCGAATGACTGGTCCTCAGTGTTGTGAGAACGATGATTGGTTAAAATTTTTGGTGGTTTCTTGTTCAGTCCATAGGCCTACATCATGTGGCAAACCGGTTAGCATGTGGCTCTATTAGTATAGGAGATACCTGAAAACATATCACACTTTTCATCATAGTTCTTTTACCAATGCATAAAATGCATGGAGAAGTCATTTCGAATGACTGGTCCTCAGTGTTGTGAGAACGATGACTGGTTAAAATTTTTGGTGGTTTCTTGTTCAGTCCATAGGCCTACATCATGTGGCAAACCGGTGAGCATGTGGCTCTATTAGTATAGGAGATACCTGAAAACATATCACACTTTTCATCATAGTGCTTTTACCAATGCATAAAATGCATGGAGAAGTCATTTCGAATGACTGGTCCTCAGTGTTGTGAGAACGATGACTGGTTAAAATTTTTGGTGGTTTCTTGTTCAGTCCATAGGCCTACATCATGTGGCAAACCGGTGAGCATGTGGCTCTATTAGTATAGGAGATACCTGAAAACATATCACACTTTTCATCATAGTGCTTTTACCAATGCATAAAATGCATGGAGAAGTCATTTCGAATGACTGGTCCTCAGTGTTGTGAGAACGATGACTGGTTAAAATTTTTGGTGGTTTCTTGTTCAGTCCATAGGCCTACATCATGTGGCAAACCGGTGAGCATGTGGCTCTATTAGTATAGGAGATACCTGAAAACATATCACACTTTTCATCATAGTGCTTTTACCAATGCATAAAATGCATGGAGAAGTCATTTCGAATGACTGGTCCTCAGTGTTGTGAGAACGATGACTGGTTAAAATTTTTGGTGGTTTCTTGTTCAGTCCATAGGCCTACATCATGTGGCAAACCGGTGAGCATGCGGCTCTATTAGTATAGGAGATACCTGAAAACATATCACACTTTTCATCATAGTGCTTTTACCAATGCATAAAATGCATGGAGAAGTTATTTCGAATGACTGGTCCTCAGTGTTGTGAGAACGATGACTGGTTAAAATTTTTGGTGGTTTCTTGTTCAGTCCATAGGCCTACATCATGTGGCAAACCGGTGAGCATGTGGCTCTATTAGTATAGGAGATACCTGAAAACATATCACATTTTCATCATAGTGCTTTTACCAATGCATAAAATGCATGGAGAAGTCATTTCGAATAACTGGTCCTCAGTGTTGTGAGAACGATGACTGGTTAAAATTTTTGGTGGTTTCTTGTTCAGTCCATAGGCCTACATCATGTGGCAAACCGGTGAGCATGTGGCTCTATTAGTATAGGAGATACCTGAAAACATATCACACTTTTCATCATAGTGCTTTTACCAATGCATAAAATGCATGGAGAAGTCATTTCGAATGACTGGTCCTCAGTGTTGTGAGAACGATGACTGGTTAAAATTTTTGGTGGTTTCTTGTTCAGTCCATAGGCCTACATCATGTGGCAAACCGGTTAGCATGTGGCTCTATTAGTATAGGAGATACCTGAAAACATATCACACTTTTCATCATAGTTCTTTTACCAATGCATAAAATGCATGGAGAAGTCATTTCGAATGACTGGTCCTCAGTGTTGTGAGAACGATGACTGGTTAAAATTTTTGGTGGTTTCTTGTTCAGTCCATAGGCCTACATCATGTGGCAAACCGGTGAGCATGTGGCTCTATTAGTATAGGAGATACCTGAAAACATATCACACTTTTCATCATAGTGCTTTTACCAATGCATAAAATGCATGGAGAAGTCATTTCGAATGACTGGTCCTCAGTGTTGTGAGAACGATGACTGGTTAAAATTTTTGGTGGTTTCTTGTTCAGTCCATAGGCCTACATCATGTGGCAAACCGGTGAGCATGTGGCTCTATTAGTATAGGAGATACCTGAAAACATATCACACTTTTCATCATAGTGCTTTTACCAATGCATAAAATGCATGGAGAAGTCATTTCGAATGACTGGTCCTCAGTGTTGTGAGAACGATGACTGGTTAAAATTTTTGGTGGTTTCTTGTTCAGTCCATAGGCCTACATCATGTGGCAAACCGGTGAGCATGTGGCTCTATTAGTATAGGAGATACCTGAAAACATATCACACTTTTCATCATAGTGCCTTTACCAATGCATAAAATGCATGGAGAAGTCATTTCGAATGACTGGTCCTCAGTGTTGTGAGAACGATGACTGGTTAAAATTTTTGGTGGTTTCTTGTTCAGTCCATAGGCCTACATCATGTGGCAAACCGGTGAGCATGTGGCTCTATTAGTATAGGAGATACCTGAAAACATATCACACTTTTCATCATAGTGCTTTTACCAATGCATAAAATGCATGGAGAAGTCATTTCGAATGACTGGTCCTCAGTGTTGTGAGAACGATGACTGGTTAAAATTTTTGGTGGTTTCTTGTTCAGTCCATAGGCCTACATCATGTGGCAAACCGGTGAGCATGTGGCTCTATTAGTATAGGAGATACCTGAAAACATATCACACTTTTCATCATAGTGCTTTTACCAATGCATAAAATGCATGGAGAAGTCATTTCGAATGACTGGTCCTCAGTGTTGTGAGAACGATGACTGGTTAAAATTTTTGGTGGTTTCTTGTTCAGTCCATAGGCCTACATCATGTGGCAAACCGGTGAGCATGTGGCTCTATTAGTATAGGAGATACTTGAAAACATATCACACTTTTCATCATAGTGCTTTTACCAATGCATAAAATGCATGGAGAAGTCATTTCGAATGACTGGTCCTCAGTGTTGTGAGAAAGATGACTGGTTAAAATTTTTGGTGGTTTCTTGTTCAGTCCATAGGTCTACATCATGTGGCAAACCGGTGAGCATGTGGCTCTATTAGTATAGGAGATACCTGAAAACATATCACACTCAGAAGGGAGGTAAGAACATTTCTAAAACAATTCACAGTGAGGAGATTGGAACAAAACAAAATCCTCTAAACTGCATGCTCGCAAACGCCAGAAGCCTGACAAACAAGATGGAAGAACTAGAAGCAGAAATATCTACAGGTAACTTTGACATAGTGGGAATAACCGAGACATGGTTAGATGAAAGCTATGACTGGGCAGTTAACTTACAGGGTTACAGTCTGTTTAGAAAGGATCGTAAAAATCGGAGAGGAGGAGGGGTTTGTCTCTATGTAAAGTCTTGTCTAAAGTCCACTTTAAGGGAGGATATTAGCGAAGGGAATGAGGATGTCGAGTCCATATGGGTTGAAATTCATGGAGGGAAAAATGGTAACAAAATTCTCATTGGGGTCTGTTACAAACCCCCAAATATAACAGAAAGCATGGAAAGTCTACTTCTAAAGCAGATAGATGAAGCTGCAACCCATAATGAGGTCCTGGTTATGGGGGACTTTAACTACCCGGATATTAACTGGGAAACAGAAACCTGTGAAACCCATAAAGGCAACAGGTTTCTGCTAATAACCAAGAAAAATTATCTTTCACAATTGGTGCAGAATCCAACCAGAGGAGCAGCACTTTTAGACCTAATACTATCTAATAGACCTGACAGAATAACAAATCTGCAGGTGGTTGGGCATTTAGGAAATAGCGACCACAATATTGTGCAGTTTCACCTGTCTTTCACTAGGGGGACTTGTCAGGGAGTCACAAAAACATTGAACTTTAGGAAGGCAAAGTTTGAACAGCTTAGAGATGCCCTTAATCTGGTAGACTGGGACAATAGCCTCAGAAATGAGAATACAGATAATAAATGGGAAATGTTTAAGAACATCCTAAATAGGCAGTGTAAGCGGTTTATACCTTGTGGGAATAAAAGGACTAGAAATAGGAAAAACCCAATGTGGCTAAACAAAGAAGTAAGACAGGCAATTAACAGTAAAAAGAAAGCATTTGCACTACTAAAGCAGGATGGCACCATTGAAGCTCTAAAAAACTATAGGGAGAAAAATACTTTATCTAAAAAACTAATTAAAGCTGCCAAAAAGGAAACAGAGAAGCACATTGCTAAGGAGAGTAAAACTAATCCCAAACTGTTCTTCAACTATATCAATAGTAAAAGAATAAAAACTGAAAATGTAGGCCCCTTAAAAAATAGTGAGGAAAGAATGGTTGTAGATGACGAGGAAAAAGCTAACATATTATACACCTTCTTCTCCACGGTATTCACGGTGGAAAATGAAATGCTAGGTGAAATCCCAAGAAACAATGAAAACCCTATATTAAGGGTCACCAATCTAACCCAAGAAGAGGTGCGAAACCGGCTAAATAAGATTAAAATAGATAAATCTCCGGGTCCGGATGGCATACACCCACGAGTACTAAGAGAACTAAGTAATGTAATAGATAAACCATTATTTCTTATTTTTAGTGACTCTATAGCGACAGGGTCTGTTCCGCAGGACTGGCGCATAGCAAATGTGGTGCCAATATTCAAAAAGGGCTCTAAAAGTGAACCTGGAAATTATAGGCCAGTAAGTCTAACCTCTATTGTTGGTAAAATATTTGAAGGGTTTCTGAGGGATGTTATTCTGGATTATCTCAATGAGAATAACTGTTTAACTCCATATCAGCATGGGTTTATGAGAAATCGCTCCTGTCAAACCAATCTAATCAGTTTTTATGAAGAGGTAAGCTATAGACTGGACCACGGTGAGTCATTGGACGTGGTATATCTCGATTTTTCCAAAGCGTTTGATACCGTGCCGCACAAGAGGTTGGTACACAAAATGAGAATGCTTGGTCTGGGGGAAAATGTGTGTAAATGGGTTAGTAACTGGCTTAGTGATAGAAAGCAGAGGGTGGTTATAAATGGTATAGTCTCTAACTGGGTCGCTGTGACCAGTGGGGTACCGCAGGGTTCGGTATTGGGACCTGTTCTCTTCAACATATTCATTAATGATCTGGTAGAAGGTTTACACAGTAAAATATCGATATTTGCAGATGATACAAAACTATGTAAAGCAGTTAATACAAGAGAAGATCGTATTCTGCTACAGATGGATCTGGATAAGTTGGAAACTTGGGCTGAAAGGTGGCAGATGAGGTTTAACAATGATAAATGTAAGGTTATACACATGGGAAGAGGGAATCAATATCACCATTACACACTGAACGGGAAACCACTGGGTAAATATGACAGGGAGAAGGACTTGGGGATCCTAGTTAATGATAAACTTACCTGGAGCAGCCAGTGCCAGGCAGCAGCTGCCAAGGCAAACAGGATCATGGGGTGCATTAAAAGAGGTCTGGATACACATGATGAGAGCATTATACTGCCTCTGTACAAATCCCTAGTTAGACCGCACATGGAGTACTGTGTCCAGTTTTGGGCACCGGTGCTCAGGAAGGATATAATGGAACTAGAGAGAGTACAAAGGAGGGCAACAAAATTAATAAAGGGGATGGGAGAACTACAATACCCAGATAGATTAGCGAAATTAGGATTATTTAGTCTAGAAAAAAGACGACTGAGGGGCGATCTAATAACCATGTATAAGTATATAAGGGGACAATACAAATATCTCGCTGAGGATCTGTTTATACCAAGGAAGGTGACGGGCACAAGGGGGCATTCTTTGCGTCTGGAAGAGAGAAGGTTTTTCCACCAACATAGAAGAGGATTCTTTACTGTTAGGGCAGTGAGAATCTGGAATTGCTTGCATGAGGAGGTGGTGATGGCGAACTCAGTCGAGGGGTTCAAGAGAGGCCTGGATGTCTTCCTGGAGCAGAACAATATT
Source organism: Ranitomeya imitator (assembly GCF_032444005.1). Classification (NCBI taxonomy): domain Eukaryota; kingdom Metazoa; phylum Chordata; class Amphibia; order Anura; family Dendrobatidae; genus Ranitomeya; species Ranitomeya imitator. The sequence goes on along the minus strand of NW_027193955.1, from coordinate 13,651 downwards.
GTATCATACAATTATTAGGTTCTGTAGAAGGACGTAGATCTGGGTATTTATTATGATGGAATATAGGCTGAACTGGATGGACAAATGTCTTTTTTCGGCCTTACTAACTATGTTACTATGTTACTATGTTACTTTTCATCATAGTGCTTTTACCAATGCATAAAATGCATGGAGAAGTCATTTCGAATGACTGGTCCTCAGTGTTGTGAGAACGATGACTGGTTAAAATTTTTGGTGGTTTCTTGTTCAGTCCATAGGCCTACATCATGTGGCAAACCGGTGAGCATGTGGCTCTATTAGTATAGGAGATACCTGAAAACATATCACACTTTTCATCATAGTGCTTTTACCAATGCATAAAATGCATGGAGAAGTCATTTCGAATGACTGGTCCTCAGTATTGTGAGAACGATGACTGGTTAAAATTTTTGGTGGTTTCTTGTTCAGTCCATAGGCCTACATCATGTTGCAAACCGGTGAGCATGTGGCTCTATTAGTATAGGAGATACCTGAAAACATATCACACTTTTCATCATAGTGCTTTTACCAATGCATAAAATGCATGGAGAAGTCATTTCGAATGACTGGTCCTCAGTGTTGTGAGAACGATGACTGGTTAAAATTTTTGGTGGTTTCTTGTTCAGTCCATAGGCCTACATCATGTGGCAAACCGGTGAGCATGTGGCTCTATTAGTATATGAGATACCTGAAAACATATCACACTTTTCATCACAGTGCTTTTACCAATGCATAAAATGCATGGAGAAGTCATTTCGAATGACTGGTCCTCAGTGTTGTGAGAACGATGACTGGTTAAAATTTTTGGTGGTTTCTTGTTCAGTCCATAGGCCTACATCATGTGGCAAACCGGTGAGCATGTGGCTCTATTAGTATAGGAGATACCTGAAAACATATCACACTTTTCATCATAGTGCTTTTACCAATGCATAAAATGCATGGAGAAGTCATTTCGAATGACTGGTCCTCAGTGTTGTGAGAACGATGACTGGTTAAAATTTTTGGTGGCTTCTTGTTCAGTCCATAGGCCTACATCATGTGGCAAACCGGTGAGCATGTGGCTCTATTAGTATAGGAGATACCTGAAAACATATCACACTTTTCATCATAGTGCTTTTACCAATGCATAAAATGCATGGAGAAGTCATTTCGAATGACTGGTCCTCAGTGTTGTGAGAACGATGACTGGTTAAAATTTTTGGTGGTTTCTTGTTCAGTCCATAGGCCTACATCATGTGGCAAACCGGTGAGCATGTGGCTCTATTAGTATAGGAGATACCTGAAAACATATCACACTTTTCATCATAGTGCTTTTACCAATGCATAAAATGCATGGAGAAGTCATTTCGAATGACTGGTCCTCAGTGTTGTGAGAACGATGACTGGTTAAAATTTTTGGTGGTTTCTTGTTCAGTCCATAGGCCTACATCATGTGGCAAACCGGTGAGCATGTGGCTCTATTAGTATAGGAGATACCTGAAAACATATCACACTTTTCATCATAGTGCTTTTACCAATGCATAAAATGCATGGAGAAGTCATTTCGAATGACTGGTCCTCAGTGTTGTGAGAACGATGACTGGTTAAAATTTTTGGTGGTTTCTTGTTCAGTCCATAGGCCTACATCATGTGGCAAACCGGTGAGCATGTGGCTCTACTAGTATAGGAGATACCTGAAAACATCACACTTTTCATCATAGTGCTTTTACCAATGCATAAAATGCATGGAGAAGTCATTTCGAATGACTGGTCTTCAGTGTTGTGAGAACGATGACTGGTTAAAATTTTTGGTGGCTTCTTGTTCAGTCCATAGGCCTACATCATGTGGCAAACCGGTGAGCATGTGGCTCTATTAGTATAGGAGATACCTGAAAACATATCACACTTTTCATCATAGTGCTTTTACCAATGCATAAAATGCATGGAGAAGTCATTTCGAATGACTGGTCCTCAGTGTTGTGAGAACGATGACTGGTTAAAATTTTTGGTGGTTTCTTGTTCAGTCCATAGGCCTACATCATGTGGCAAACCAGTGAGCATGTGGCTCTATTAGTATAGGAGATACCTGAAAACATATCACACTTTTCATCATAGTGCTTTTACCAATGCATAAAATGCATGGAGAAGTCATTTCAAATGACTGGTCCTCAGTGTTGTGAGAACGATGACTGGTTAAAATTTTTGGTGGTTTCTTGTTCAGTCCATAGGCCTACATCATGTGGCAAACCGGTGAGCATGTGGCTCTATTAGTATAGGAGATACCTGAAAACATATGACACTTTTCATCATAGTGCTTTTACCAATGCATAAAATGCATGGAGAAGTCATTTCGAATGACTGGTCCTCAGTGTTGTGAGAACGATGACTGGTTAAAATTTTGGTGGTTTCTTGTTCAGTCCATAGGCCTACATCATGTGGCAAACCGGTGAGCATGTGGCTCTATTAGTATAGGAGATACCTGAAAACATATCACACTTTTCATCATAGTGCTTTTACCAATGCATAAAATGCATGGAGAAGTCATTTCGAATGACTGGTCCTCAGTGTTGTGAGAACGATGACTGGTTAAAATTTTTGGTGGTTTCTTGTTCAGTCCATAGGCCTACATCATGTGGCAAACCGGTGAGCATGTGGCTCTATTAGTATAGGAGATACCTGAAAACATATCACACTTTTCATCATAGTGCTTTTACCAATGCATAAAATGCATGGAGAAGTCATTTCGAATGACTGGTCCTCAGTGTTGTGAGAATGATGACTGGTTAAAATTTTTGGTGGTTTCTTGTTCAGTCCATAGGCCTACATCATGTGGCAAACCGGTGAGCATGTGGCTCTATTAGTATAGGAGATACCTGAAAACATATCACACTTTTCATCATAGTGCTTTTACCAATGCATAAAATGCATGGAGAAGTCATTTCGAATGACTGGTCCTCAGTGTTGTGAGAACGATGACTGGTTAAAATTTTTGGTGGTTTCTTGTTCAGTCCATAGGCCTACATCATGTGGCAAACCGGTGAGCATGTGGCTCTATTAGTATAGGAGATACCTGAAAACATATCACACTTTTCATCATAGTGCTTTTACCAATGCATAAAATGCATGGAGAAGTCATTTCGAATGACTGGTCCTCAGTGTTGTGAGAACGATGACTGGTTAAAATTTTTGGTGGTTTCTTGTTCAGTCCATAGGCCTACATCATGTGGCAAACCGGTGAGCATGTGGCTCTATTAGTATAGGAGATACCTGAAAACATATCACACTTTTCAGCATAGTGCTTTTACCAATGCATAAAATGCATGGAGAAGTAATTTCGAATGACTGGTCCTCAGTGTTGTGAGAACGATGACTGGTTAAAATTTTTGGTGGCTTCTTGTTCAGTCCATAGGCCTACATCATGTGGCAAACCGGTGAGCATGTGGCTCTATTAGTATAGGAGATACCTGAAAACATATCACACTTTTCATCATAGTGCTTTTACCAATGCATAAAATGCATGGAGAAGTCATTTCGAATGACTGGTCCTCAGTGTTGTGAGAACGATGACTGGTTAAAATTTTTGGTGGTTTCTTGTTCAGTCCATAGGCCTACATCATGTGGCAAACCGGTGAGCATGTGGCTCTATTAGTATAGGAGATACCTGAAAACATATCACACTTCTTTTCATCATAGTGCTTTTACCAATGCATAAAATGCATGGAGAAGTCATTTCGAATGACTGGTCCTCAGTGTTGTGAGAACGATGACTGGTTAAAATTTTTGGTGGTTTCTTGTTCAGTCCATAGGCCTACATCATGTGGCAAACCGGTGAGCATGTGGCTCTATTAGTATAGGAGATACCTGAAAACATATCACACTTTTCATCATAGTGCTTTTACCAATGCATAAAATGCATGGAGAAGTCATTTCGAATGACTGGTCCTCAGTGTTGTGAGAACGATGACTGGTTAAAATTTTTGGTGGTTTCTTGTTCAGTCCATAGGCCTACATCATGTGGCAAACCGGTGAGCATGTGGCTCTATTAGTATAGGAGATACCTGAAAACATATCACACTTTTCATCATAGTGCTTTTACCAATGCATAAAATGCATGGAGAAGTCATTTCGAATGACTGGTCCTCAGTGTTGTGAGAACGATGACTGGTTAAAATTTTTGGTGGTTTCTTGTTCAGTCCATAGGCCTATATCATGTGGCAAACCGGTGAGCATGTGGCTCTATTAGTATAGGAGATACCTGAAAACATATCACACTTTTCATCATAGTGCTTTTACCAATGCATAAAATGCATGGAGAAGTCATTTCGAATGACTGGTCCTCAGTGTTGTGAGAACGATGACTGGTTAAAATTTTTGGTGGTTTCTTGTTCAGTCCATAGGCCTACATCATGTGGCAAACCGGTGAGCATGTGGCTCTATTAGTATAGGAGATACCTGAAAACATATCACACTTTTCATCATAGTGCTTTTACCAATGCATAAAATGCATGGAGAAGTCATTTCGAATGACTGGTCCTCAGTGTTGTGAGAACGATGACTGGTTAAAATTTTTGGTGGTTTCTTGTTCAGTCCATAGGCCTACATCATGTGGCAAACCGGTGAGCATGTGGCTCTATTAGTATAGGAGATACCTGAAAACATATCACACTTTTCATCATAGTGCTTTTACCAATGCATAAAATGCATGGAGAAGTCATTTCGAATGACTGGTCCTCAGTGTTGTGAGAACGATGACTGGTTAAAATTTTTGGTGGTTTCTTGTTCAGTCCATAGGCCTACATCATGTGGCAAACCGGTGAGCATGTGGCTCTATTAGTATAGGAGATACCTGAAAACATATCACACTTTTCATCATAGTGCTTTTACCAATGCATAAAATGCATGGAGAAGTCATTTCGAATGACTGGTCCTCAGTGTTGTGAGAACGATGACTGGTTAAAATTTTTGGTGGTTTCTTGTTCAGTCCATAGGCCTACATCATGTGGCAAACCGGTGAGCATGTGGCTCTATTAGTATAGGAGATACCTGAAAACATATCACACTTTTCATCATAGTGCTTTTACCAATGCATAAAATGCATGGAGAAGTCATTTCGAATGACTGGTCCTCAGTGTTGTGAGAAAGATGACTGGTTAAAATTTTTGGTGGCTTCTTGTTCAGTCCATAGGCCTACATCATGTGGCAAACCGGTGAGCATGTGGCTCTATTAGTATAGGAGATACCTGAAAACATATCACACTTTTCATCATAGTGCTTTTACCAATGCATAAAATGCATGGAGAAGTCATTTCGAATGACTGGTCCTCAGTGTTGTGAGAACGATGACTGGTTAAAATTTTTGGTGGTTTCTTGTTCAGTCCATAGGCCTACATCATGTGGCAAATCGGTGAGCATGTGGCTCTATTAGTATAGGAGATACCTGAAAACATATCACACTTTTCATCATAGTGCTTTTACCAATGCATAAAATGCATGGAGAAGTCATTTCGAATGACTGGTCCTCAGTGTTGTGAGAACGATGACTGGTTAAAATTTTTGGTGGTTTCTTGTTCAGTCCATAGGCCTACATCATGTGGCAAACCGGTGAGCATGTGGCTCTATTAGTATAGGAGATACCTGAAAACATATCACACTTTTCATCATAGTGCTTTTACCAATGCATAAAATGCATGGAGAAGTCATTTCGAATGACTGGTCCTCAGTGTTGTGAGAACGATGACTGGTTAAAATTTTTGGTGGCTTCTTGTTCAGTCCATAGGCCTACATCATGTGGCAAACCGGTGAGCATGTGGCTCTATTAGTATAGGAGATACCTGAAAACATATCACACTTTTCATCATAGTGCTTTTACCAATGCATAAAATGCATGGAGAAGTCATTTCGAATGACTGGTCCTCAGTGTTGTGAGAACGATGACTGGTTAAAATTTTTGGTGGTTTCTTGTTCAGTCCATAGGCCTACATCATGTGGCAAACCGGTGAGCATGTGGCTCTATTAGTATAGGACATACCTGAAAACATATCACACTTTTCATCATAGTGCTTTTACCAATGCATAAAATGCATGGAGAAGTCATTTCGAATGACTGGTCCTCAGTGTTGTGAGAACGATGACTGGTTAAAATTTTTGGTGGTTTCTTGTTCAGTCCATAGGCCTACATCATGTGGCAAACCGGTGAGCATGTGGCTCTATTAGTATAGGAGATACCTGAAAACATATCACACTTTTCATCATAGTGCTTTTACCAATGCATAAAATGCATGGAGAAGTCATTTCGAATGACTGGTCCTCAGTGTTGTGAGAACGATGACTGGTTAAAATTTTTGGTGGCTTCTTGTTCAGTCCATAGGCCTACATCATATGGCAAACCGGTGAGCATGTGGCTCTATTAGTATAGGAGATACCTGAAAACATATCACACTTTTCATCATAGTGCTTTTACCAATGCATAAAATGCATGGAGAAGTCATTTCGAATGACTGGTCCTCAGTGTTGTGAGAACGATGACTGGTTAAAATTTTTGGTGGTTTCTTGTTCAGTCCATAGGCCTACATCATGTGGCAAACCGGTGAGCATGTGGCTCTATTAGTATAGGAGATACCTGAAAACATATCACACTTTTCATCATAGTGCTTTTACCAATGCATAAAATGCATGGAGAAGTCATTTCGAATGACTGGTCCTCAGTGTTGTGAGAACGATGACTGGTTAAAATTTTTGGTGGTTTCTTGTTCAGTCCATAGGCCTACATCATGTGGCAAAACGGTGAGCATGTGGCTCTATTAGTATAGGAGATACCTGAAAACATATCACACTTTTCATCATAGTGCTTTTACCAATGCATAAAATGCATGGAGAAGTCATTTCGAATGACTGGTCCTCAGTGTTGTGAGAACGATGACTGGTTAAAATTTTTGGTGGTTTCTTGTTCAGTCCATAGGCCTACATCATGTGGCAAACCGGTGAGCATGTGGCTCTATTAGTATAGGAGATACCTGAAAACATATCACACTTTTCATCATAGTGCTTTTACCAATGCATAAAATGCATGGAGAAGTCATTTCGAATGACTGGTCCTCAGTGTTGTGAGAACGATGACTGGTTAAAATTTTTGGTGGTTTCTTGTTCAGTCCATAGGCCTACATCATGTGGCAAACCGGTGAGCATGTGGCTCTATTAGTATAGGAGATACCTGAAAACATATCACACTTTTCATCATAGTGCTTTTACCAATGCATAAAATGCATGGAGAAGTCATTTCGAATGACTGGTCCTCAGTGTTGTGAGAACGATGACTGGTTAATATTTTTGTTGGTTTCTTGTTCAGTCCATAGGCCTACATCATGTGGCAAACCGGTGAGCATGTGGCTCTATTAGTATAGGAGATACCTGAAAACATATCACACTTTTCATCATAGTGCTTTTACCAATGCATAAAATGCATGGAGAAGTCATTTCGAATGACTGGTCCTCAGTGTTGTGAGAAAGATGACTGGTTAAAATTTTTGGTGGTTTCTTGTTCAGTCCATAGGCCTACATCATGTGGCAAACCGGTGAGCATGTGGCTCTATTAGTATAGGAGATACCTGAAAACATATCACACTTTTCATCATAGTGCTTTTACCAATGCATAAAATGCATGGAGAAGTCATTTCGAATGACTGGTCCTCAGTGTTGTGAGGACGATGACTGGTTAAAATTTTTGGTGGTTTCTTGTTCAGTCCATAGGCCTACATCATGTGGCAAACCGGTGAGCATGTGGCTCTATAAGTATAGGAGATACCTGAAAACATATCACACTTTTCATCATAGTGCTTTTACCAATGCATAAAATGCATGGAGAAGTCATTTCGAATGACTGGTCCTCAGTATTGTGAGAACGATGACTGGTTAAAATTTTTGGTGGTTTCTTGTTCAGTCCATAGGCCTACATCATGTGGCAAACCGGTGAGCATGTGGCTCTATAAGTATAGGAGATACCTGAAAACATATCACACTTTTCATCATAGTGCTTTTACCAATGCATAAAATGCATGGAGAAGTCATTTCGAATGACTGGTCCTCAGTGTTGTGAGAACGATGACTGGTTAAAATTTTTGGTGGTTTCTTGTTCAGTCCATAGGCCTACATCATGTGGCAAACCGGTGAGCATGTGGCTCTATTAGTATAGGAGATACCTGAAAACATATCACACTTTTCATCATAGTGCTTTTACCAATGCATAAAATGCATGGAGAAGTCATTTCGAATGACTGGTCCTCAGTGTTGTGAGAACGATGACTGGTTAAAATTTTTGGTGGTTTCTTGTTCAGTCCATAGGCCTACATCATGTGGCAAACCGGTGAGCATGTGGCTCTATTAGTATAGGAGATACCTGAAAACATATCACACTTTTCATCATAGTGCTTTTACCAATGCATAAAATGCATGGAGAAGTCATTTCGAATGACTGGTCCTCAGTGTTGTGAGAACGATGACTGGTTAAAATTTTTGGTGGTTTCTTGTTCAGTCCATAGGCCTACATCATGTGGCAAACCGGTGAGCATGTGGCTCTATTAGTATAGGAGATACCTGAAAACATATCACACTTTTCATCATAGTGCTTTTACCAATGCATAAAATGCATGGAGAAGTCATTTCGAATGACTGGTCCTCAGTGTTGTGAGAACGATGACTGGTTAAAATTTTTGGTGGTTTCTTGTTCAGTCCATAGGCCTACATCATGTGGCAAACCGGTGAGCATGTGGCTCTATTAGTATAGGAGATACCTGAAAACATATCACACTTTTCATCATCGTGCTTTTACCAATGCATAAAATGCATGGAGAAGTCATTTCGAATGACTGGTCCTCAGTGTTGTGAGAACGATGACTGGTTAAAATTTTTGGTGGCTTCTTGTTCAGTCCATAGGCCTACATCATATGGCAAACCGGTGAGCATGTGGCTCTATTAGTATAGGAGATACCTGAAAACATATCACACTTTTCATCATAGTGCTTTTACCAATGCATAAAATGCATGGAGAAGTCATTTCGAATGACTGGTCCTCAGTGTTGTGAGAACGATGACTGGTTAAAATTTTTGGTGGTTTCTTGTTCAGTCGATAGGCCTACATCATGTGGCAAACCGGTGAGCATGTGGCTCTATTAGTATAGGAGATACCTGAAAACATATCACACTTTTCATCATAGTGCTTTTACCAATGCATAAAATGCATGGAGAAGTCATTTCGAATGACTGGTCCTCAGTGTTGTGAGAACGATGACTGGTTAAAATTTTTGGTGGTTTCTTGTTCAGTCCATAGGCCTACATCATGTGGCAAACCGGTGAGCATGTGGCTCTATTAGTATAGGAGATACCTGAAAACATATCACACTTTTCATCATAGTGCTTTTACCAATGCATAAAATGCATGGAGAAGTCATTTCGAATGACTGGTCCTCAAAGTTGTGAGAACGATGACTGGTTAAAATTTTTGGTGGTTTCTTGTTCAGTCCATAGGCCTACATCATGTGGCAAACCGGTGAGCATGTGGCTCTATTAGTATAGGAGATACCTGAAAACATATCACACTTTTCATCATAGTGCTTTTACCAATGCATAAAATGCATGGAGAAGTCATTTCGAATGACTGGTCCTCAGTGTTGTGAGAACGATGACTGGTTAAAATTTTTGGTGGTTTCTTGTTCAGTCCATAGGCCTACATCATGTGGCAAACCGGTGAGCATGTGGCTCTATTAGTATAGGAGATACCTGAAAACATATCACACTTTTCATCATCGTGCTTTTACCAATGCATAAAATGCATGGAGAAGTCATTTCGAATGACTGGTCCTCAGTGTTGTGAGAACGATGACTGGTTAAAATTTTTGGTGGCTTCTTGTTCAGTCCATAGGCCTACATCATATGGCAAACCGGTGAGCATGTGGCTCTATTAGTATAGGAGATACCTGAAAACATATCACACTTTTCATCATGGTGCTTTTACCAATGCATAAAATGCATGGAGAAGTCATTTCGAATGACTGGTCCTCAGTGTTGCGAGAACGATGACTGGTTAAAATTTTTGGTGGTTTCTTGTTCAGTCCATAGGCCTACATCATGTGGCAAACCGGTGAGCATGTGGCTCTATTAGTATAGGAGATACCTGAAAACATATCACACTTTTCATCATAGTGCTTTTACCAATGCATAAAATGCATGGAGAAGTCATTTCGAATGACTGGTCCTCAGTGTTGTGAGAACGATGACTGGTTAAAATTTTTGGTGGTTTCTTGTTCAGTCCATAGGCCTACATCATGTGGCAAACCGGTGAGCATGTGGCTCTATTAGTATAGGAGATACCTGAAAACATATCACACTTTTCATCATAGTGCTTTTACCAATGCATAAAATGCATGGAGAAGTCATTTCGAATGACTGGTCCTCAGTGTTGTGAGAACGATGACTGGTTAAAATTTTTGGTGGTTTCTTGTTCAGTCCATAGGCCTACATCATGTGGCAAACCGGTGAGCATGTGGCTCTATTAGTATAGGAGATACCTGAAAACATATCACACTTTTCATCATAGTGCTTTTACCAATGCATAAAATGCATGGAGAAGTCATTTCGAATGACTGGTCCTCAGTGTTGTGAGAACGATGACTGGTTAAAATTTTTGGTGGTTTCTTGTTCAGTCCATAGGCCTACATCATGTGGCAAACCGGTGAGCATGTGGCTCTATTAGTATAGGAGATACCTGAAAACATATCACACTTTTCATCATAGTGCTTTTACCAATGCATAAAATGCATGGAGAAGTCATTTCGAATGACTGGTCCTCAGTGTTGTGAGAACGATGACTGGTTAAAATTTTTGGTGGCTTCTTGTTCAGTCTATAGGCCTACATCATGTGGCAAACCGGTGAGCATGTGGCTCTATTAGTATAGGAGATACCTGAAAACATATCACACTTTTCATCATAGTGCTTTTACCAATGCATAAAATGCATGGAGAAGTCATTTCGAATGACTGGTCCTCAGTGTTGTGAGAACGATGACTGGTTAAAATTTTTGGTGGTTTCTTGTTCAGTCCATAGGCCTACATCATGTGGCAAACCGGTGAGCATGTGGCTCTATTAGTATAGGAGATACCTGAAAACATATCACACTTTTCATCATAGTGCTTTTACCAATGCATAAAATGCATGGAGAAGTCATTTCGAATGACTGGTCCTCAGTGTTGTGAGAACGATGACTGGTTAAAATTTTTGGTGGTTTCTTGTTCAGTCCATAGGCCTACATCATGTGGCAAACCGGTGAGCATGTGGCTCTATTAGTATAGGAGATACCTGAAAACATATCACACTTTTCATCATAGTGCTTTTACCAATGCATAAAATGCATGGAGAAGTCATTTCGAATGACTGGTCCTCAGTGTTGTGAGAACGATGACTGGTTAAAATTTTTGGTGGTTTCTTGTTCAGTCCATAGGCCTACATCATGTGGCAAACCGGTGAGCATGTGGCTCTATTAGTATAGGAGATACCTGAAAACATATCACACTTTTCATCATAGTGCTTTTACCAATGCATAAAATGCATGGAGAAGTCATTTCGAATGACTGGTCCTCAGTGTTGTGAGAACGATGACTGGTTAAAATTTTTGGTGGCTTCTTGTTCAGTCCATAGGCCTACATCATGTAGCAAACCGGTGAGCATGTGGCTCTATTAGTATAGGAGATACCTGAAAACATATCACACTTTTCATCATAGTGCTTTTACCAATGCATAAAATGCATGGAGAAGTCATTTCGAATGACTGGTCCTCAGTGTTGTGAGAACGATGACTGGTTAAAATTTTTGGTGGTTTCTTGTTCAGTCCATAGGCCTACATCATGTGGCAAACCGGTGAGCATGTGGCTCTATTAGTATAGGAGATACCTGAAAACATATCACACTTTTCATCATAGTGCTTTTACAAATGCATAAAATGCATGGAGAAGTCATTTCGAATGACTGGTCCTCAGTGTTGTGAGAACGATGACTGGTTAAAATTTTTGGTGGTTTCTTGTTCAGTCCATAGGCCTACATCATGTGGCAAACCGGTGAGCATGTGGCTCTATTAGTATAGGAGATACCTGAAAACATATCACACTTTTCATCATAGTGCTTTTACCAATGCATAAAATGCATGGAGAAGTCATTTCGAATGACTGGTCCTCAGTGTTGTGAGAACGATGACTGGTTAAAATTTTTGGTGGTTTCTTGTTCAGTCCATAGGCCTACATCATGTGGCAAACCGGTGAGCATGTGGCTCTATTAGTATAGGAGATACCTGAAAACGTATCACACTTTTCATCATAGTGCTTTTACCAACACATAAAATGCATGGAGAAGTCATTTCGAATGACTGGTCTTCAGTGTTGTGAGAACGATGACTGGTTAAAATTTTTGGTGGTTTCTTGTTCAGTCCATAGGCCTACATCATGTGGCAAACCGGTGAGCATGTGGCTCTATTAGTATAGGAGATACCTGAAAACATATCACACTTTTCATCATAGTGCTTTTACCAATGCATAAAATGCATGGAGAAGTCATTTCGAATGACTGGTCCTCAGTGTTGTGAGAACGATGACTGGTTAAAATTTTTGGTGGTTTCTTGTTCAGTCCATAGGCCTACATCATGTGGCAAACCGGTGAGCATGTGGCTCTATTAGTATAGGAGATACCTGAAAACATATCACACTTTTCATCATAGTGCTTTTACCAATGCATAAAATGCATGGAGAAGTCATTTCGAATGACTGGTCCTCAGTGTTGTGAGAACGATGACTGGTTAAAATTTTTGGTGGTTTCTTGTTCAGTCCATAGGCCTACATCATGTGGCAAACCGGTGAGCATGTGGCTCTATTAGTATAGGAGATACCTGAAAACATATCACACTTTTCATCATAGTGCTTTTACCAATGCATAAAATGCATGGAGAAGTCATTTCGAATGACTGGTCCTCAGTGTTGTGAGAACGATGACTGGTTAAAATTTTTGGTGGCTTCTTGTTCAGTCCATAGGCCTACATCATATGGCAAACGGGTGAGCATGTGGCTCTATTAGTATAGGAGATACCTGAAAACATATCACACTTTTCATCATAGTGCTTTTACCAATGCATAAAATGCATGGAGAAGTCATTTCGAATGACTGGTCCTCAGTGTTGTGAGAACGATGACTGGTTAAAATTTTTGGTGGTTTCTTGTTCAGTCCATAGGCCTACATCATGTGGCAAACCGGTGAGCATGTGGCTCTATTAGTATAGGAGATACCTGAAAACATATCACACTTTTCATCATAGTGCTTTTACCAATGCATAAAATGCATGGAGAAGTCATTTCGAATGACTGGTCCTCAGTGTTGTGAGAACGATGACTGGTTAAAATTTTTGGTGGTTTCTTGTTCAGTCCATAGGCCTACATCATATGGCAAACCGGTGAGCATGTGGCTCTATTAGTATAGGAGATACCTGAAAACATATCACACTTTTCATCATAGTGCTTTTACCAATGCATAAAATGCATGGAGAAGTCATTTCGAATGACTGGTCCTCAGTGTTGTGAGAACGATGACTGGTTAAAATTTTTGGTGGTTTCTTGTTCAGTCCAT
>NW_027193954.1:0-18441 GCF_032444005.1 Ranitomeya imitator | reverse complement strand
TGTTGGAGAAGTTGGCGGTCTGCAACCGTCATGTCCACTAACTCCTTCAGCTGTGCGGCCATCAAGCGATTAGCTTCGTAGTGGACTGTACTAAGGCTTTCACCACGTCTTCCATGCTGTTGCCTGTGCCACGGTATGCCCGCATTCTCCACCACAATGTGACACAACACTCCGGGATCGCCTTTGCTGGGGTCAAAGGTCACGTGGTTTGTGCATTGAATTTCTGAGGCGTACAGCAGGTTTCCAAGTAGGCTGACCTCAGGTCAGATTTATTAAAGTGAAAGCAACACAGAAAAACAAAACATAAAAATGAATCCTAGCCTGTCCGGCACTAACTAAACAAACACGTTGCTAACTTAACAACTGGGGGGGCTTCTCCCACCCAGCTAACATCACACAATTCTTGAGCAGAGCTCTCACTCACGTTTGTCTCACACAGACAGGCAATCTGTGTGCCCCAGGCAGACGCTGGAAACCCCCAGCTGGTCATCTTTTATTCCTGCAATCATTAACCCATTAGCACCCTGAAGATACGGAGTGGCCTAATTCACATAGGACAAACACCTGGGCAAGATATACCTGCCTCCAACTACCACTTTCCCAGTGGCAGCAGGATTCGCCGGATGTATCATCACTAAGCTGTAACCCAGCTTTCCCAGTGGCAGCAGGATTCGCCGGATGTATCATCACTAAGCTGTAACTCAGCTTTCCCAGTGGCAGCAGGATTCACCGGATGTATCATCACTAAGCTGTAACCCAGCTTTCCCAGTGGCAGCAGGATTCGCTGGATGTATCATCACTAAGCCGTAACCCAGCTTTCCCAGTGGCAGCAGGATTCACCGGATGTATCATCACTAAGCTGTAACAAAGCTTTCACAGTGGCAGCAGGATTCGCCAGATGTATCATCACTAAGCTGTAACCCAGCTTTCCCAGTGGCAGCAGGATTCGCTGGATGTATCATCACTAAGCTGTAAGAAAGCTTTCCCAGTGGCAGCAGGATTCACCGGATGTATCATCACTAAGCTGTAATAAAGCTTTCACAGTGGCAGCAGGATTCGCCAGATGTATCATCACTAAGCTGTAACCCAGCTTTCCCAGTGGCAGCAGGATTCGCTGGATGTATCATCACTAAGCCGTAACCCAGCTTTCCCAGTGGCAGCAGGATTCGCTGGATGTATCATCACTAAGCCGTAAGAAAGCTTTCCCAGTGGCAGCAGGATTCACCGGATGTATCATCACTAAGCTGTAACCCAGCTTTCCCAGTGGCAGCAGAATTCGCCAGATGTATCATCACTAAGCTGTAACCCAGCTTTCCCAGTGGCAGCAGGATTCGCTGGATGTATCATCACTAAGCTGTAAGAAAGCTTTCCCAGTGGTAGCAGGATTCACCGGATGTATCATCACTAAGCTGTAACAAAGCTTTCACAGTGGCAGCAGGATTCGCCAGATGTATCATCACTAAGCTGTAACCCAGCTTTCCCAGTGGCAGCAGGATTCGCTGGATGTATCATCACTAAGCCGTAAGAAAGCTTTCCCAGTGGCAGCAGGATTCACCGGATGTATCATCACTAAGCTGTAACCCAGCTTTCCCAGTGGCAGCAGGATTCGCCAGATGTATCATCACTAAGCTGTAACCCAGCTTTCCCAGTGGCAGCAGGATTCACCGGATGTATCATCACTAAGCTGTAAGAAAGCTTTCACAGTGGCAGCAGGATTCACCGGATGTATCATCACTAAGCTGTAACCCAGCTTTCCCAGTGGCAGCAGGATTCGCTGGATGTATCATCACTAAGCTGTAAGAAAGCTTTCCCAGTGGCAGCAGGATTCACCGGATGTATCATCACTAAGCTGTAAGAAAGCTTTCACAGTGGCAGCAGGATTCACCGGATGTATCATCACTAAGCTGTAACCCAGCTTTCCCAGTGGCAGCAGGATTCGCTGGATGTATCATCACTAAGCTGTAAGAAAGCTTTCCCAGTGGCAGCAGGATTCACCGGATGTATCATCACTAAGCTGTAACAAAGCTTTCACAGTGGCAGCAGGATTCGCCAGATGTATCATCACTAAGCTGTAACCCAGCTTTCCCAGTGGCAGCAGGATTCGCTGGATGTATCATCACTAAGCTGTAAGAAAGCTTTCCCAGTGGCAGCTGGATTCACCGGATGTATCATCACTAAGCTGTAACCCAGCTTTCCCAGTGGCAGCAGCAGACTATGGAATCACACTATGCTGTAACCCAGCTTTCCCAGTGGCAGCAGGATTCGCCAGATGTATCATCACTAAGCTGTAACCCAGCTTTCCCAGTGGCAGCAGGATTCGCTGGATGTATCATCACTAAGCTGTAAGAAAGCTTTCCCAGTGGCAGCTGGATTCACCGGATGTATCATCACTAAGCTGTAACCCAGCTTTCCCAGTGGCAGCAGCAGACTATGGAATCACACTGTGCTGTAGCCCCTCTCACCCATTGTGAGCTGCAGCCTTCAACATATCATTCATAGCACAGCTTTTCCAGTCTCAGGATGGATTACTACTGAGCTATAACCCAACTTTCCAATGCTCTGCTACCATCTCAGACTGTATAATCAGTAAACTGTAACCCAGCTTTCCCACTGTCCGCGGCGGCCACAGAATGAGCCATAACAATATCTCCTGAAGATGGAGAGGCTCCACATAGAGGAGGGAAATGATTGCACAATTTAATGGAATTTATTCTCTTATTATTCTATTCTCTATATTTCAGGCAGAAACTTCTAAAGAAACATAAGAAGAAATTTGTAAACTAAAGTGCGTTACACTGAGGGGCAAAACAGGGAATAAAAGCATCAGAAACACAAGGTGAAAACAAGGACAGTGTGCAGCCTGCGGCCTACAAGGGAAAATGAGAAAAGGCTCCAAGTGTCCAAACAAAAGCGCAGAATTACCCGGGGTGTAATGTGCACAGGGACGGAGACAGGGAGACACTCACCGTGTGCTGAGGAGGAGGAGAAGGACCTGCGGTGACGTCATCACTGAGAGCAGTCAGTGCGGGAGGAGAAGGACCTGCGGTGACGTCATCACTGAGAGCACTCAGTGCAGGAGAAGGACCTGCAGTGACGTCATCACTGAGAGCAGTCAGTGCGGGAGGAGAAGGACCTGCAGTGACGTCATCACTGAGAGCAGTCAGTGCGGGAGGAGAAGGACCTGCAGTGACGTCATCACTGAGAGCAGTCAGTGCGGGAGGAGAAGGACCTGCGGTGACGTCATCACTGAGAGCAGTCAGTGCGGGAGGAGAAGGACCTGCGGTGACGTCATCACTGAGAGCAGTCAGTGCGGGAGGAGAAGGACCTGCGGTGACGTCATCACTGAGAGCACTCAGTGCAGGAGAAGGACCTGCAGTGACGTCATCACTGAGAGCAGTCAGTGCGGGAGGAGAAGGACCTGCAGTGACGTCATCACTGAGAGCAGTCAGTGCGGGAGGAGAAGGACCTGCAGTGACGTCATCACTGAGAGCAGTCAGTGCGGGAGGAGAAGGACCTGCAGTGACGTCATCACTGAGAGCAGTCAGTGCGGGAGGAGAAGGACCTGCGGTGACGTCATCACTGAGAGCAGTCAGTGCGGGAGGAGAAGGACCTGCGGTGACGTCATCACTGAGAGCACTCAGTGCAGGAGAAGGACCTGCAGTGACGTCATCACTGAGAGCAGTCAGTGCGGGAGGAGAAGGACCTGCAGTGACGTCATCACTGAGAGCAGTCAGTGCGGGAGGAGAAGGACCTGCAGTGACGTCATCACTGAGAGCAGTCAGTGCGGGAGGAGAAGGACCTGCGGTGACGTCATCACTGAGAGCAGTCAGTGCGGGAGGAGAAGGACCTGCGGTGACGTCATCACTGAGAGCAGTCAGTGCGGGAGGAGAAGGACCTGCGGTGACGTCATCACTGAGAGCACTCAGTGCAGGAGAAGGACCTGCAGTGACGTCATCACTGAGAGCAGTCAGTGCGGGAGGAGAAGGACCTGCAGTGACGTCATCACTGAGAGCAGTCAGTGCGGGAGGAGAAGGACCTGCAGTGACGTCATCACTGAGAGCAGTCAGTGCGGGAGGAGAAGGACCTGCAGTGACGTCATCACTGAGAGCAGTCAGTGCGGGAGGAGAAGGACCTGCGGTGACGTCATCACTGAGAGCAGTCAGTGCGGGAGGAGAAGGACCTGCGGTGACGTCATCACTGAGAGCACTCAGTGCAGGAGAAGGACCTGCAGTGACGTCATCACTGAGAGCAGTCAGTGCGGGAGGAGAAGGACCTGCAGTGACGTCATCACTGAGAGCAGTCAGTGCGGGAGGAGAAGGACCTGCAGTGACGTCATCACTGAGAGCAGTCAGTGCGGGAGGAGAAGGACCTGCGGTGACGTCATCACTGAGAGCAGTCAGTGCGGGAGGAGAAGGACCTGCAGTGACGTCATCACTGAGAGCAGTCAGTGCGGGAGGAGAAGGACCTGCAGTGACGTCATCACTGAGAGCAGTCAGTGCGGGAGGAGAAGGACCTGCAGTGACGTCATCACTGAGAGCAGTCAGTGCGGGAGGAGAAGGACCTGCGGTGACGTCATCACTGAGAGCAGTCAGTGCGGGAGGAGAAGGACCTGCGGTGACGTCATCACTGAGAGCACTCAGTGCAGGAGAAGGACCTGCAGTGACGTCATCACTGAGAGCAGTCAGTGCGGGAGGAGAAGGACCTGCAGTGACGTCATCACTGAGAGCAGTCAGTGCGGGAGGAGAAGGACCTGCAGTGACGTCATCACTGAGAGCAGTCAGTGCGGGAGGAGAAGGACCTGCGGTGACGTCATCACTGAGAGCAGTCAGTGCGGGAGGAGAAGGACCTGCGGTGACGTCATCACTGAGAGCAGTCAGTGCGGGAGGAGAAGGACCTGCGGTGACGTCATCACTGAGAGCACTCAGTGCAGGAGAAGGACCTGCAGTGACGTCATCACTGAGAGCAGTCAGTGCGGGAGGAGAAGGACCTGCGGTGACGTCATCACTCAGAGCAGTCAGTGCGGGACTGAGCCAGGGGCTCTCCTGCTCTTCACACACGGCTCTGCTCTACACACACGGCTCTGCTCTACACACACGGCTCTGCTCTACACACACACGGCTCTGCTCTACACACACACACACGGCTCTGCTCTACACACACACGGCTCTGCTCTACACACACACACATGGCTCTGCTCTACACACACACACGGCTCTGCTCTACACACACACGGCTCTGCTCCACACACACACACGGCTCTGCTCTACACACACGGCTCTGCTCCACACACACACACGGCTCTGCTCCACACACACACACGGCTCTGCTCCACACACACACACGGCTCTGCTCCACACACACACACGGCTCTGCTCTACACACACACACGGCTCTGCTCTGCACACACACGGCTCTGCTCTACACACACACGGCTCTGCTCTACACACACACACACGGCTCTGCTCTACACACACACGGCTCTGCTCTACACACACACACATGGCTCTGCTCTACACACACACACGGCTCTGCTCTACACACACACGGCTCTGCTCCACACACACACACGGCTCTGCTCTACACACACGGCTCTGCTCCACACACACACACGGCTCTGCTCCACACACACACACGGCTCTGCTCCACACACACACACGGCTCTGCTCTACACACACACACGGCTCTGCTCTGCACACACACGGCTCTGCTCTACACACACACACGGCTCTGCTCCACACACACACACGGCTCTGCTCCACACACACACACGGCTCTGCTCTACACACACGGCTCTGCTCCACACACACACACGGCTCTGCTCCACACACACACACGGCTCTGCTCCACACACACACACGGCTCTGCTCCACACACACACACGGCTCTGCTCTACACACACACACGGCTCTGCTCTGCACACACACGGCTCTGCTCTACACACACACACGGCTCTGCTCTACACACACACACACGGCTCTGCTCTACACACACACACGGCTCTGCTCTACACACACACACGGCTCTGCTCTACACACACGGCTCTGCCCTACACACACACGGCTCTGCTCTACACACACACACGGCTCTGCTCTACACACACACACACGGCTCTGCTCTACACACACACGGCTCTGCTCTACACACACACACACGGCTCTGCTCTACACACACACGGCTCTGCTCTACACACACACACATGGCTCTGCTCTACACACACACACGGCTCTGCTCTACACACACACGGCTCTGCTCTACACACACACACGGCTCTGCTCCACACACACACGGCTCTGCTCTACACACACACACGGCTCTGCTCCACACACACACACGGCTCTGCTCCACACACACACACGGCTCTGCTCCACACACACACACGGCTCTGCTCCACACACACACACGGCTCTGCTCTGCACACACACGGCTCTGCTCTACACACACACACGGCTCTGCTCTACACACACACACACGGCTCTGCTCTACACACACACACGGCTCTGCTCTACACACACGGCTCTGCCCTACACACACACGGCTCTGCTCTACACACACACGGCTCTGCTCTACACACACACACACGGCTCTGCTCTACACACACACGGCTCTGCTCTACACACACACACATGGCTCTGCTCTACACACACACACGGCTCTGCTCTACACACACACGGCTCTGCTCTACACACACACACGGCTCTGCTCTACACACACACACACGGCTCTGCTCTACACACACACACGGCTCTGCTCTACACACACACACGGCTCTGCTCTACACACACACACGGCTCTGCTCCACACACACACACGGCTCTGCTCCACACACACACACGGCTCTGCTCTACACACACACACGGCTCTGCTCTACACACACACACGGCTCTGCTCTACACACACACGGCTCTGCTCTACACACACACACGGCTCTGCTCCACACACACACAGCTCTGCTCTACACACACACACGGCTCTGCTCTACACACACACGTCTCTGCTCTACACACACACGGCTCTGCTCTACACACACACACGGCTCTGCTCTACACACACACACGGCTCTGCTCTACACACATGGTTCTGCTCTACACACACACACACATGGCTCTGCTCTACACACACACGGCTCTGCTCTACACACACACACGGCTCTGCTCTACACACATACACACATGGCTCTGCTCTACACACACACACGGCTCTGCTCCACACACACACACGGCTCTGCTCCACACACACACACGGCTCTGCTCCACACACACACACGGCTCTGCTCTACACACACACACGGCTCTGCTCTACACACACACACGGCTCTGCTCTACACACATACACACATGGCTCTGCTCTACACACACACACGGCTCTGCTCCACACACACACACGGCTCTGCTCCACACACACACACGGCTCTGCTCCACACACACACACGGCTCTGCTCTACACACACACACGGCTCTGCTCTACACACACACACGGCTCTGCTCTATACACACACACGGCTCTGCTCTACACACACACGTCTCTGCTCTACACACACACGGCTCTGCTCTACACACACACACGGCTCTGCTCTACACACACACACGGCTCTGCTCTACACACATGGTTCTGCTCTACACACACACACACATGGCTCTGCTCTACACACACACGGCTCTGCTCTACACACACACGGCTCTGCTCTACACACACACGGCTCTGCTCTACACACATACACACATGGCTCTGCTCTACACACACACACGGCTCTGCTCTACACACACGGCTCTGCTCTACACACACACACGGCTCTGCTCCACACACACACACGGCTCTGCTCCACACACACGGCTCTGCTCCACACACACACACGGCTCTGCTCCACACACACACACGGCTCTGCTCCACACACACACACGGCTCTGCTCCACACACACACACGGCTCTGCTCTACACACACGGCTCTGCTCTACACACACACACACATGGCTCTGCTCTACACACACACGGCTCTGCTCTACACACACACACGGCTCTGCTCTACACACATACACACATGGCTCTGCTCTACACACACACACGGCTCTGCTCTACACACACACACGGCTCTGCTCTACACACACACACGGCTCTGCTCTACACACACACGGCTCTGCTCTACACACACACACGGCTCTGCTCTACACACATGGTTCTGCTCTACACACACACACACATGGCTCTGCTCTACACACACACACACATGGCTCTGCTCTACACACATACGGCTCTGCTCTACACACACACACGGCTCTGCTCTACACACACACACACGGCTCTGCTCTACACACACACACGGCTCTGCTCTACACACATGGCTCTGCTCTACACACACACACGGCTCTGCTCTACACACACACGGCTCTGCTCTACACACACACACGGCTCTGCTCTACACACACACACACATGGCTCTGCTCTACACACACACACACGGCTCTGCTCTACACACACACGGCTCTGCTCTACACACACACATGGCTCTGCTCTACACACACACGGCTCTGCTCTACACACACACACGGCTCTGCTCTACACACACACACGGCTCTGCTCTACACACATGGTTCTGCTCTACACACACACACGGCTCTGCTCTACACACACACACGGCTCTTCTCTACACACACGGCTCTGCTCTACACACACACGTCTCTGCTCTACACACACACACGGCTCTGCTCTACACACACACACACACGGCTCTGCTCTACACACACACACGGCTCTGCTCTACACACACACACACACGGCTCTGCTCTACACACACACACGGCTCTGCTCTACACACACACACGGCTCTGTTCTACACACACACACGGCTCTGCTCTGCACACACGGCTCTGCTCTACACACACACGGCTCTGCTCTACACACACACGGCTCTGCTCTACACACACGGCTCTGCTCCACACACACACGGCTCTGCTCTACACACACACGGCTCTGCTCTACACACACACACGGCTCTGCTCTACACACACACGGCTCTGCTCCACACACACACACGGCTCTGCTCTACACACACACGGCTCTGCTCTACACACACACACGGCTCTGCTCTACACACACACACGGCTCTGCTCTACACACACACACGGCCCTGCTCTACACACACACGTGGCTCTGCTCTACACACACACACGGCTCTGCTCTACACACACACGGCTCTGCTCTACACACACACACGGCTCTGCTCTACACACACACACACACGGCTCTGCTCTACACACACACACGGCTCTGCTCTACACACACACACACACGGCTCTGCTCTACACACACACACGGCTCTGCTCCACACACACACACGGCTCTGCTCTACACACACACACGGCTCTGCTCCACACACACACACGGCTCTGCTCCACACACACACACGGCTCTGCTCTACACACACACACGGCTCTGCTCTACACACACACACGGCTCTGCTCTACACACACACACGGCTCTGCTCCACACACACACACGGCTCTGCTCTACACACACACACGACTCTGCTCTGCACACACACGGCTCTGCTCTACACATACACGGCTCTGCTCTACACACACACACGGCTCTGCTCTACACACACACGGCTCTGCTCTACACACACGGCTCTGCTCTACACACACACACGGCTCTGCTCTACACACACACACGGCTCTGCTCTGCACACACACGACTCTGCTCTACACACACACACGGCTCTGCTCTGCACACACACGGCTCTGCTCTACACACACACGGCTCTGCTCTACACACACACACACGGCTCTGCTCTACACACACACACGGCTCTGCTCTACACACACGTGGCTCTGCTCTACACACACACACAGCTCTGCTCTACACACACACACGGCTCTGCTCTACACACACACGGCTCTGCTCTACACACACACACACGGCTCTGCTCTACACACACACACACACACACACATGGCTCTGCTCTACACACACACACACACGGCTCTGCTCTACACACACACACGGCTCTGCTCTACACACACACACGGCTCTGCTCCACACACACGGCTCTGCTCTACACACACACGGCTCTGCTCTACACACACACACGGCTCTGCTCTACACACACGGCTCTGCTCTACACACACACACGGCTCTGCTCTACACACACGGCTCTGCTCTACACACACACACGGCTCTGCTCTACACACACACACGGCTCTGCTCTACACACACATACGGCTCTGCTCTACACACACACACGGCTCTGCTCTACACACACGGCTCTGCTCTACACACACACACGGCTCTGCTCTACACACACACGGCTCTGCTCTACACACACACACGGCTCTGCTCTACACACATACACACATGGCTCTGCTCTACACACACACACGGCTCTGCTCCACACACACACACGGCTCTGCTCTACACACACACACGGCTCTGCTCCACACACACACACGGCTCTGCTCTACACACACACACGGCTCTGCTCTACACACACGGCTCTGCTCTACACACACACACGGCTCTGCTCTACACACACACGGCTCTGCTCCACACACACACGGCTCTGCTCTACACACACACACGGCTCTGCTCTACACACACGGCTCTGCTCTACACACACACGGCTCTGCTCTACACACACGGCTCTGCTCTACACACACACGGCTCTGCTCTACACACACACACGGCTCTGCTCTGCACACACACGGCTCTGCTCTACACACACACACACGGCTCTGCTCTACACACACACGGCTCTGCTCTACACACACACACGGCTCTGCTCTACACACACACACACGGCTCTGCTCTACACACACACACGGCTCTGCTCTACACACACACACGGCTCTGCTCTACACACACGGCTCTGCCCTACACACACACGGCTCTGCTCTACACACACACGGCTCTGCTCTACACACACACACACGGCTCTGCTCTACACACACACACGGCTCTGCTCTACACACACACACGGCTCTGCTCTGCACACACACGGCTCTGCTCTACACACACACACATGGCTCTGCTCTACACACACACACGGCTCTGCTCTACACACACACGGCTCTGCTCTACACACACACACGGCTCTGCTCTACACACACACACGGCTCTGCTCTACACACACACGGCTCTGCTCTACACACACACGGCTCTGCTCTACACACACACACACGGCTCTGCTCTACACACACACGGCTCTGCTCTACACACACGGCTCTGCTCCACACACACACACGGCTCTGCTCTACACACACACACGGCTCTGCTCCACACACACACACGGCTCTGCTCTACACACACACACGGCTCTGCTCTACACACACGGCTCTGCTCTACACACACACACGGCTCTGCTCTACACACACACACGGCTCTGCTCCACACACACACACTGCTCTGCTCCACACACACACACGGCTCTGCTCTACACACACACACGGCTCTGCTCTACACACACACACGGCTCTGCTCTACACACACACGGCTCTGCTCTACACACACACACGGCTCTGCTCCACACACACACAGCTCTGCTCTACACACACACACGGCTCTGCTCTACACACACACGTCTCTGCTCTACACACACACGGCTCTGCTCTACACACACACACAGCTCTGCTCTATACACACTCGGT
This sequence comes from Ranitomeya imitator, assembly GCF_032444005.1. Classification (NCBI taxonomy): domain Eukaryota; kingdom Metazoa; phylum Chordata; class Amphibia; order Anura; family Dendrobatidae; genus Ranitomeya; species Ranitomeya imitator. Next base: position 6,805 of record NW_027193954.1, on the reverse strand, counting down.
TCTGCTCTACACACACACACGGCTCTGCTCTACACACACACACACGGCTCTGCTCTACACACACACGGCTCTGCTCTACACACACACGTCTCTGCTCTACACACAGCTCTGCTCTACACACATGGTTCTGCTCTACACACACACACACATGGCTCTGCTCTACACACACACGGCTCTGCTCTACACACACACACGGCTCTGCTCTACACACATACACACATGGCTCTGCTCCACACACACACACGGCTCTGCTCCACACACACACACGGCTCTGCTCCACACACACACACGGCTCTGCTCCACACACACACACGGCTCTGCGCTACACACACACACGGCTCTGCTCTACACACACACACGGCTCTGCTCTACACACACACGGCTCTGCTCTACACACACACACGGCTCTGCTCTACACACACACGGCTCTGCTCTACACACACACGGCTCTGCTCTACACACATGGTTCTGCTCTACACACACACACACATGGCTCTGCTCTACACACACACGGCTCTGCTCTACACACACACACGGCTCTGCTCTACACACATACACACATGGCTCTGCTCTACACACACACACGGCTCTGCTCCACACACACACACGGCTCTGCTCTACACACACACGGCTCTGCTCTACACACACACGGCTCTGCTCTACACACACACACGGCTCTGCTCCACACACACACGGCTCTGCTCTACACACACACACGGCTCTGCTCTACACACACACGGCTCTGCTCTACACACACACGGCTCTGCTCTACACACACACACGGCTCTGCTCTACACACACACGGCTCTGCTCTACACACATGGTTCTGCTCTACACACACACACACATGGCTCTGCTCTACACACACACGGCTCTGCTCTACACACACACGGCTCTGCTCTACACACACACACGGCTCTGCTCTACACACATACACACACGGCTCTGCTCTACACACACGGCTCTGCTCTACACACACACACGGCTCTGCTCCACACACACACACGGCTCTGCTCCACACACACACACGGCTCTGCTCCACACACACACACGGCTCTGCTCTACACACACACACGGCTCTGCTCCACACACACACACGGCTCTGCTCCACACACACACACGGCTCTGCTCCACACACACACACGGCTCTGCTCCACACACACACACGGCTCTGCTCTACACACACGGCTCTGCTCTACACACACACACACATGGCTCTGCTCTACACACACACGGCTCTGCTCTACACACACACACGGCTCTGCTCTACACACACACACGGCTCTGCTCTACACACACACGGCTCTGCTCTACACACACACACGGCTCTGCTCTACACACATGGTTCTGCTCTACACACACGGCTCTGCTCTACACACACACACACATGGCTCTGCTCTACACACATACGGCTCTGCTCTACACACACACGGCTCTGCTCTACACACATACACACATGGCTCTGCTCTACACACACACACGGCTCTGCTCTACACACACACACGGCTCTGCTCTACACACACACACGGCTCTGCTCTACACACACACACGGCTCTGCTCTACACACATGGTTCTGCTCTACACACACACACACATGGCTCTGCTCTACACACACACACGGCTCTGCTCTACACACACACGGCTCTGCTCTACACACACACACGGCTCTGCTCTACACACACACACACATGGCTCTGCTCTACACACACACACACGGCTCTGCTCTACACACACACGGCTCTGCTCTACACACACACACGGCTCTGCTCTACACACACACGGCTCTGCTCTACACACACACACGGCTCTGCTCTACACACACACACGGCTCTGCTCTACACACACACACGGCTCTGCTCTACACACACACACGGCTCTGCTCTACACACACACACGGCTCTGCTCTACACACACACACGGCTCTGCTCTACACACACACACGGCTCTGCTCTACACACACACGGCTCTGCTCTACACACACACACGGCTCTGCTCTACACACACGGCTCTGCTCTACACACACACACACGGCTCTTCTCTACACACACACACGGCTCTGCTCTACACACATGGTTCTGCTCTACACACACACACACGGCTCTGCTCTACACACACACACGGCTCTGCTCTACACACACGGCTCTGCTCTACACACACACACACACACACATGGCTCTGCTCTACACACACACACGGCTCTGCTCTACACACATGGTTCTGCTCTACACACACACACACGGCTCTGCTCTACACACACACACGGCTCTGCTCTACACACACGGCTCTGCTCTACACACACACACACACACATGGCTCTGCTCTACACACACACACACGGCTCTGCTCTACACACACACACGGCTCTGCTCTACACACACGGCTCTGCTCTACACACACACACACACACATGGCTCTGCTCTACACACACACATGGCTCTGTTCTACACACACACACGGCTCTGCTCTGCACACACGGCTCTGCCCTACACACACACGGCTCTGCTCTACACACACACGGCTCTGCTCTACACACACACGGCTCTGCTCTACACACACGGCTCTGCTCCACACACACACGGCTCTGCTCTACACACACACGGCTCTGCTCTACACACACACACGGCTCTGCTCTACACACACACGGCTCTGCTCCACACACACACACGGCTCTGCTCTACACACACACGGCTCTGCTCTACACACACACACACGGCTCTGCTCTACACACACACACGGCTCTGCTCTACACACACACACGGCTCTGCTCTACACACACACGTGGCTCTGCTCTACACAGACACACGGCTCTGCTCTACACACACACACGGCTCTGCTCTACACACACACGGCTCTGCTCTACACACACACGGCTCTGCTCTACACACACACGGCTCTGCTCTACACACACACACGGCTCTGCTCTACACACACACACACGGCTCTGCTCTACACACACACGGCTCTGCTCTACACACACACGGCTCTGCTCTACACACACACACGGCTCTGCTCTACACACACACACGGCTCTGCTCTACACACACACGGCTCTGCACTACACACACACGGCTCTGCTCTACACACACACACACACACACATGGCTCTGCTCTACACACACACACGGCTCTGCTCTACACACACACGGCTCTGCTCTACACACACACACGGCTCTGCTCTACACACACACACGGCTCTGCTCTACACACACACACGGCTCTGCTCTACACACACACACACACGGCTCTGCTCTACACACACACACGGCTCTGCTCCACACACACACACGGCTCTGCTCTACACACACACACGGCTCTGCTCCACACACACACACGGCTCTGCTCTACACACACACACGGCTCTGCTCTACACACACACACGGCTCTGCTCTACACACACACACGGCTCTGCTCTACACACACACACGGCTCTGCTCCACACACACACACGGCTCTGCTCTACACACACACACGGCTCTGCTCTGCACACACACGGCTCTGCTCTACACACACACACGGCTCTGCTCTACACACACACACACGGCTCTGCTCTACACACACACACACGGCTCTGCTCTACACACACACGGCTCTGCTCTACACACACACACGGCTCTGCTCTACACACACACGGCTCTGCTCTACACACACGGCTCTGCTCTACACACACACACGGCTCTGCTCTACACACACACACGGCTCTGCTCCACACACACACACGGCTCTGCTCTACACACACACACGGCTCTGCTCTGCACACACACGGCTCTGCTCTACACACACACACACGGCTCTGCTCTACACACACACACACGGCTCTGCTCTACACACACACACGGCTCTGCTCTACACACACGTGGCTCTGCTTTACACACACACACGGCTCTGCTCTACACACACACACGGCTCTGCTCTACACACACACGGCTCTGCTCTACACACACACGGCTCTGCTCTACACACACACACACACACACATGGCTCTGCTCTACACACACACACACACGGCTCTGCTCTACACACACACACGGCTCTGCTCTACACACACACACGGCTCTGCTCCACACACACGGCTCTGCTCTACACACACACGGCTCTGCTCTACACACACACACGGCTCTGCTCTACACACACACACGGCTCTGCTCTACACACACGGCTCTGCTCTACACACACACGGCTCTGCTCTACACACACACACGGCTCTGCTCTACACACACACACGGCTCTGCTCTACACACACGGCTCTGCTCTACACACACACGGCTCTGCTCTACACACACATACGGCTCTGCTCTACACACACACACGGCTCTGCTCTACACACACGGCTCTGCTCTACACACACACACGGCTCTGCTCTACACACACACGGCTCTGCTCTACACACACACACGGCTCTGCTCTACACACATACACACATGGCTCTGCTCTACACACACACACGGCTCTGCTCCACACACACACACGGCTCTGCTCTACACACACACACGGCTCTGCTACACACACACGGCTCTGCTCTACACACACGGCTCTGCTCTACACACACACACGGCTCTGCTCTACACACACACGGCTCTGCTCCACACACACACACGGCTCTGCTCTACACACACACACGGCTCTGCTCTACACACACGGCTCTGCTCTACACACACGGCTCTGCTCTACACACACACGGCTCTGCTCTACACACACACACGGCTCTGCTCTACACACACACACATGGCTCTGCTCTGCACACACACGGCTCTGCTCTACACACACACGGCTCTGCTCTACACACACACGGCTCTGCTCTACACACACACACGGCTCTGCTCTACACACACACACACGGCTCTGCTCTACACACACACACGGCTCTGCTCTACACACACACACGGCTCTGCTTTACACACACGGCTCTGCCCTACACACACACGGCTCTGCTCTACACACACACGGCTCTGCTCTACACACACACGGCTCTGCTCTACACACACACACGGCTCTGCTCTACACACACACACGGCTCTGCTCTACACACACACACGGCTCTGCTCTACACACACACACGGCTCTGCTCTACACACACACACGGCTCTGCTCTTCACACACACGGCTCTGCTCTACACACACACACGGCTCTGCTCTACACACACACACGGCTCTGTTCTACACACACACACGGCTCTGCTCTACACACACGGCTCTGCTCTACACACACACGGCTCTGCTCTACACACACACGGCTCTGCTCTACACACACGGCTCTGCTCCACACACACACGGCTCTGCTCTACACACACACGGCTCTGCTCTACACACACACACGGCTCTGCTCTACACACACACGGCTCTGCTCCACACACACACACGGCTCTGCTCTACACACACACGGCTCTTCTCTACACACACACACGGCTCTGCTCTACACACACACACGGCTCTGCTCCACACACACACACGGCTCTGCTCTACACACACACGGCTCTTCTCTACACACACACACGGCTCTGCTCTACACACACACTCGGCTCTGCTCTACACACACACACGGCTCTGCTCTGCACACACACGGCTCTGCTCTACACACACACACGGCTCTGCTCTACACACACACACGGCTCTGCTCTACACACACACGGCTCTGCTCTACACACACACACGGCTCTGCTCTACACACACACGGCTCTGCTCTACACACACACACGGCTCTGCTCTACACACACACACGGCTCTGCTCTACACACACACGTGGCTCTGCTCTACACAGACACACGGCTCTGCTCTACACACACACACGGCTCTGCTCTACACACACACGGCTCTGCTCTACACACACACGGCTCTGCTCTACACACACACGGCTCTGCTCTACACACACACACGGCTCTGCTCTACACACACACACACGGCTCTGCTCTACACACACACGGCTCTGCTCTACACACACACGGCTCTGCTCTACACACACACACGGCTCTGCTCTACACACACACACGGCTCTGCTCTACACACACACGGCTCTGCACTACACACACACGGCTCTGCTCTACACACACACACACACACACATGGCTCTGCTCTACACACACACACGGCTCTGCTCTACACACACACGGCTCTGCTCTACACACACACACGGCTCTGCTCTACACACACACACACACGGCTCTGCTCTACACACACACACGGCTCTGCTCCACACACACACACGGCTCTGCTCTACACACACACACGGCTCTGCTCCACACACACACACGGCTCTGCTCTACACACACACACGGCTCTGCTCTACACACACACACGGCTCTGCTCTACACACACACACGGCTCTGCTCTACACACACACACGGCTCTGCTCCACACACACACACGGCTCTGCTCTACACACACACACGGCTCTGCTCTGCACACACACGGCTCTGCTCTACACACACACGGCTCTGCTCTACACACACACACGGCTCTGCTCTACACACACACGGCTCTGCTCTACACACACGGCTCTGCTCTACACACACACACGGCTCTGCTCTACACACACACACGGCTCTGCTCCACACACACACACGGCTCTGCTCTACACACACACACGGCTCTGCTCTGCACACACACGGCTCTGCTCTACACACACACGGCTCTGCTCTACACACACACACGGCTCTGCTCTACACACACACGGCTTTGCTCTACACACACACACACACACACATGGCTCTGCTCTACACACACACACACACGGCTCTGCTCTACACACACACACGGCTCTGCTCTACACACACACACGGCTCTGCTCCACACACACGGCTCTGCTCTACAC